>NW_024607781.1:0-37040 GCF_018296145.1 Oncorhynchus tshawytscha | reverse complement strand
TACAAGCCCTTAACTATTTTTAAGAAAATAAGAGTTAAGACAATATTTACTAAAGTAAGGGGAGGGGAGGAGGGTCAATGCAAATAGTCCAGGTAGCCATTTGATTAACTGTTCAGCAGTCTGATGGCTCGGAGGTAGAAGCTGTTCAGGAGCCTTTTGTCCCAGACATGGCGCTCCGGTACCGCTTGCCATGCTGTAGTAGAGAGAACAGTAGGACTTGGATGACTGGAGTCCTTGACAGTTTGTTGAGGCCTTCCTCTGACACCACCTGTGATGTGCCGGGGAACAGTGGGTTAGATCTCTAGAGATTGGTAGAGCTCTATGTTGATTGGTAGAGCTCTGTGTTGATTGGTAGAGCTCTGTGTTGATTGGTAGAGCTCTGTGTTGATTGGTAGAGCTCTGTGTTGATTGGTAGAGCTCTGTGTTGATTGGTAGAGCTCTGTGTTGATTGGTAGAGCTCTGTGTTGATTGGTAGAGCTCTGTGTTGATTGGTAGAGCTCTGTGTTGATTGGTAGAGCTCTGTGTTGATTGGTAGAGCTCTGTGTTGATTGGTAGAGCTCTTTTCTTGTGTTACAGCTTGAATTTAAAATTGTATTAAATTGAGATTTTGTGTCACTGGCCTACACACAATACCCCATAATGTCAAAGTGGAATTTTGTTTTTTTGAAGTTTTTACAAATTAATTAAAAGTGAAAATCTGAAATGTCTTGAGTCAATAAGTATTCATCTCCTTTTTGTTATGGCAAGCCTAAATAAGTTCAGGAGTAAAAATGTGCTTAACAAGTCACATAATAAGTTGCATGGACTCACTCACACATGGACTCATAATAGTGTTTAACATTATTTTTGAATGGCACCTCATCTCTGTACGCCACACATCATCTATATGGAAAGCAATTTTTTATGAAGTTGAACATGAACACTTTATGACAATGTTATTGGACCAAGTTACAAAAAAGCACCGAAATGGTGGCATGACCATTACTACTGCCGTCACTACCATTACTACTGCCGTCACTACCATTACTACTGCCATTACTACTGCCGTCACTACCATTACTACTGCCGTCACTACCATTACTACTACCATTACTACTGCCGTCACTACCATTACTACTGCCATTACTACTGCCGTCACTACCATTACTACTGCCGTCACTACCATTACTACTGCCGTCACTAGCATTACTACTGCTATTACTACTGCTGTCACTACCATTTCTACTGCCGTCACTACCATTACTACTGCCATTACTACTGCCGTCACTACCATTACTACTACCATTACTACTGCCGTCACTGCCATTACTACTGCCGTCACTACCATTACTACTGCTTTTACTACTGCCATCACTACCATTACTACTGCTTTTACTACTGCAGTCACTACAATTACTACTGCCGTCACTACCATTACTGCTGCCATTACTACTGCCGTCACTACCATTACTACTGCTATTACTACTGCCGTCACTACCATTACTACTGCCATTACTACTGCCGTCACTACCATTACTACTGCTTTTACTACTGCCACACTACAATTACTACTGCCATCACTACCATTACTGCTGCCATTACTACTGCCGTCACTACCATTACTACTGCTATTACTACTGCCGTCACTACCATTACTACTGCCGTCACTACCATTACTACTACCATTACTACTACCATTACTACTGCCGTCACTACCATTACTACTGCTATTACTACTGCCGTCACTACCATTACTACTGCCATTACTACTGCCGTCACTACCATTACTACTGCTTTTACTACTGCCGTCACTACAATTACTACTGCCATCACTACCATCACTACTGCCGTTACTACTGCCGTCACTACCATTACTACTGCCATTACTACAGCCGTCACTACCATTACTACTGCCATTACTACAGCCGTCACTACCATTACTACTGCCATTACTACTGCCGTCACTACCATTACTACTGCCGTCACTACCATTACTACTGCCGTCACTACCATTACTACTGCCATTACTACTGCCGTCACTACCATTACTACTGCTTTTACTACTGCCGTCACTACAATTACTACTGCCGTCACTACCATTACTGCTGCCATTACTACTGCCGTCACTACCATTACTACTGCTATTACTACTGCCGTCACTACCATTACTACTGCCGTCACTACCATTACTACTGCCGTCACTACCATTACTACTGCTATTACTACTGCCGTCACTACAATTACTACTGCCATTACTACCATTACTGCTGCCATTATTACTGCCGTCACTACCATTACTACTGCTATTTCTACTGCCGTCACTACCATTACTACTGCTATTACTACCATTAAATCAAATCAAATCAAATGTATTTATATAGCCCTTCGTACATCAGCTGATATCTCAAAGTGCTGTACAGAAACCCAGCCTAAAACCCCAAACAGCAAGCAATGCAGGTGTAGAAGCACGGTGGCTAGGAAAAACTCCCTAGAAAGGCCAAAACCTAGGAAGAAACCTAGAGAGGAACCAGGCTATGAGGGGTGGCCAGTCCTCTTCTGGCTGTGCCGGGTGGAGATTATAACAGAACATGGCCAAGACGTTCAAATGTTCATAAATGATCAGCATGGTCCAATAATAATAAGGCAGAACAGTTGAAGCTGGAGCAGCAGCACGGCCAGGTGGACTGGGGACAGCAAGGAGTCATCATGTCAGGTAATCCTGGGGGCATGGTCCTAGGGCTCAGGTCCTCCGAGAGAGAGAAAGAAAGAGAGAAAGAGAGAATTAGAGAGAGCACACTTAAATTCACACAGGACACCGAATAGGACAGGAGAGGTACTCCAGATATAAAAAACTGACCCTAGCCCCCCGACACACAAACTACTGCAGCATAAATACTGGAGGCTGAAACAGGAGGGGTCAGGAGACACTGTGGCCCCATCTGAGGACACCCCCGGACAGGGCCAAACAGGAAGGATATAACCCCACCCACTTTGCCAAAGCACAGCCCCCACACCACTAGAGGGTTATCTTCAACCACCAATTTACCATCCTGAGACAAGGCTGAGTATAGCCCACAAAGATCTCCGCCACGGCACAACCCAAGGGGGGGGGGGCGCCAACCTAGACAGGAAGATCACATCAGTGACTCAACCCACTCAGGTGACGCACCCTCCCAGGGACGGTATGAAAGAGCCCCAGTAAGCCAGTGACTCAGCCCCTGTAATAGGGTTAGAGGCAGAGAATCCCAGTGGAAAGAGGGGAACCGGCCAGGCAGAAAATCCCAAATCAAATCAAATCAAATCAAATTTTATTTGTCACATACACATGGTTAGCAGATGTTAATGCGAGTGTAGCGAAATGCTTGTGCTTCTAGTTCCGACAATGCAGTAATAACGAGCAAGTAATCTAACTAACAATTCCAAAAAAAAACTACTGTCTTATACACAGTGTAAGGGGATAAAGAATATGTACATAAGGATATATGAATGAGTGATGGTACAGAGCAGCATAGGCAAGATACAGTAGATGATATCGAGTACAGTATATACATATGAGATAAGTATGTAAACCAAGTGGCATAGTTAAAGTGGCTAGTGATACATGTATTACATAAGGATGCAGTCGATGATATAGAGTACAGTATCAACGTATGCATATGAGATGAACAATGTAGGGTAAGTAACATTATATAAGGTAGCATTGTTTAAAGTGGCTAGTGATATATTTACATAATTTCCCATCAATTCCCATGATTAAAGTGGCTGGAGTAGAGTCAGTGTCATTGACAGTGTGTTGGCAGTAGCCACTCAATGTTAGTGGTGGCTGTTTAACAGTCTGATGGCCTTGAGATAGAAGCTGTTTTTCAGTCTCTCGGTCCCAGCTTTGATGCACCTGTACTGACCTCGCCTTCTGGATGACAGCGGGGTGAACAGGCAGTGGCTCGGGTGGTTGATGTCCTTGATGATCTTTATGGCCTTCCTGTAGCATCGGGTGGTGTAGGTGTCCTGGAGGGCAGGTAGTTTGCCCCCGGTGATGCGTTGTGCAGACCTCACTACCCTCTGGAGAGCCTTACGGTTGAGGGCGGTGCAGTTGCCATACCAGGCGGTGATACAGCCCGCCAGGATGCTCTCGATTGTGCATCTGTAGAAGTTTGTGAGTGCTTTTGGTGACAAGCCGAATTTCTTCAGCCTCCTGAGGTTGAAGAGGCGCTGCTGCGCCTTCCTCACGATGCTGTCTGTGTGAGTGGACCAATTCAGTTTGTCTGTGATGTGTATGCCGAGGAACTTAAAACTTGCTACCCTCTCCACTACTGTTCCATCGATGTGGATGGGGGTGTTCCCTCTGCTGTTTCCTGAAGTCCACAATCATCTCCTTAGTTTTGTTGACGTTGAGTGTGAGGTTATTTTCCTGACACCACACTCCGAGGGCCCTCACCTCCTCCCTGTAGGCCGTCTCGTCGTTGTTGGTAATCAAGCCTACCACTGTTGTGTCGTCCGCAAACTTGATGATTGAGTTGGAGGCGTGCATGGCCACGCAGTCGTGGGTGAACAGGGAGTACAGGAGGGGGCTCAGAACGCACCCTTGTGGGGCCCCAGTGTTGAGGATCAGCGGGGAGGAGATGTTGTTGCCTACCCTCACCACCTGGGGGCGGCCCGTCAGGAAGTCCAGTACCCAGTTGCACAGGGCGGGTCGAGACCCAGGGTCTCGAGCTTGATGACGAGCTTGGAGGGTACTATGGTGTTGAATGCCGAGCTGTAGTCGATGAACAGCATTCTCACATAGGTATTCCTCTTGTCCAGATGGGTTAGGGCAGTGTGCAGTGTGGTTGAGATTGCATCGTCTGTGGACCTATTTGGGCGGTAAGCAAATTGGAGTGGGTCAAGGGTGTCAGGTAGGGTGGAGGTGATATGGTCCTTGACTAGTCTCTCAAAGCACTTCATGATGACGGATGTGAGTGCTACGGGGCGGTAGTCGTTTAGCTCAGTTACCTTAGCTTTCTTGGGAACAGGAACAATGGTGGCCCTCTTGAAGCATGTGGGAACAGCAGACTGGTATAGGGATTGGTTGAATATGTCCGTAAACACACCGGCCAGCTGGTCTGCGCATGCTCTGAGGGCGCGGCTGGGGATGCCGTCTGGGCCTGCAGCCTTGCGAGGGTTAACACGTTTAAATGTCTTACTCACTTCGGCTGCAGTGAAGGAGAGACCACATGATTCCGTTGCAGGCCGTGTCAGTGGCACTGTATTGTCCTCAAAGCGGGCAAAAGTTATTTAGTCTGCCTGGGAGCAAGACATCCTGGTCCGTGACTGGGCTGGGTTTCTTCCTGTAGTCCGTGATTGATTGTAGACCCTGCCACATACCTCTTGTGTCTGAGCCGTTGAATTGAGATTCTACTTTGTCTCTGTACTGGCGCTTAGCTTGTTTGATAGCCTTGCGGAGGGAATAGCTGCACTGTTTGTATTCAGTCATGTTACCAGACACCTTGCCCTGATTAAAAGCAGTGGTTCGTGCCTTCAGTTTCACACGAATGCTGCCATCAATCCACGGTTTCTGGTTAGGGAATGTTTTAATCGTTGCTATGGGAACGACATCTTCAACGCACGTTCTAATGAACTCGCACACCGTATCAGCGTATTCGTCAATGTTGTTGTCTGACGCAATACGAAACATCTCCCAGTCCACGTGATGGAAGCAGTCTTGGAGTGTGGAGTCAGCTTGGTCGGACCAGCGTTGGACAGACCTCAGCGTGGGAGCTTCTTGTTTTAGTTTCTGTCTGTAGGCAGGGATCAACAAAATGGAGTCGTGGTCAGCTTTTCCGAAGGGGGCGGGCAGGGCCTTATATGCGTCGCGGAAGTTAGAGTAACAATGATCCAGGGTCTTTCCACCCCTGGTTGCGCAATCAATATGCTGATAAAATTTAGGAGTCTTGTTTTCAGATTAGCCTTGTTAAAATCCCCAGCTACAATGAATGCAGCCTCCGGATAAATCGTTTCCAGTTTGCAGAGAGTTAAATAAAGTTCGTTCAGAGCCATCGATGTGTCTGCTTGGGGGATATATACGGCTGTGATTATAATCGAAGAGAATTCTCTTGGTAGATAATGCGGTCTACATTTGATTGTGAGGAATTCTAAATCAGGTGAACAGAAGGATTTGAGTTCCTGTATGTTTTCTTCATCACACCATGTCACGTTGGCCATAAGGCATACGCCCCCGCCCGTCTTCTTACCAGAGAGATGTTTGTTTCTGTCGGCGCGATGCGTGGAGAAACCCGCTGGCTGCACCGCTTCGGTTGCGTCTCTCCAGTTAGCCATGTTTCCGTGAAGCAGAGAACGTTACAGTCTCTGATGTCCCTCTGGAATGCTACCCTTGCTCGGATTTCATCAACCTTGTTGTCAAGAGACTGGACATTGGCAAGAAGAATGCTGGGGAGTGGTGCACGATGTGCCCGTCTCCGGAGTCTGACCAGAAGACCGCTTCGTTTCCCTCTTTTTCTGAGTCGTTTTTTTTTTTGGTCGCTGCATGTGATCCACTCGGTTACACTGGTTGTAAGGCAGAACTCAGGATCCGCATCGCGAAAAACATATTCTTGGTCGTACTGATGGTGAGTTGACGCTGATCTTATATTCAGTAGTTCTTGTCGGCTGTATGTAAAGAAACCTAAGATGACCTGGGGTACTAGTGTAAGAAATAACACGTAAAAAAACAAAAAACTGCATAGTTTCCTAGGAACGCGGCGAGGCGGCCATCTCTGTCGGCGCCGGAAGTACAGTCTCAGAGACAGCAAGGGCGGTTCGTTGCTCCAGAGCCTTTCCGTTCACCTTCCCACTCCTGGGCCAGACTACACTCAATCATATGACCCACTGAAGAGATGAGTCTTCAGTAAAGACTTAAAGATTGAGACCGAGTCTGCGTCTCTCACATGGGTAGGCAGACCGTTCCATAAAAATGGAGCTCTATAGGAGAAAGCCCTGCCTCCAGCTGTTTGCTTAGAAATTCTAGGGACAATTAGGAGGCCTGTGTCTTGTGACCGTAGCGTACGTGTAGGTATGTACGGCAGGACCAAATCAGAGAGATAGGTAGGAGCAAGCCCATGTAATGCTTTGTAGGTTAGCAGTAAAACCTTGAAATCAACCCTTGCTTTGACAGGAAGCCAGTGTAGGGAGGCTAGCACTGGAGTGATATGATCAATTTTTTTGGTTCTAGTCAGGATTCTAGCAGCCGTATTTAGCACTAACTGAAGTTCATTTAGTGCTTTATCCGGGTAGCCGGAAAGTAGAGCATTGCAGCAGTCTAACCTAGAAGTGACAAAAGCATGGATTCATTTTTCTGCATCATATTTGGACAGAAAGTTTCTGATTTTTGCAATGTTACGTAGATGGAAAAAAGCTGTCCATTACTGCTGCCATTACTACTGCCGTCACTACCATTACTACTACCATTACTACCATTACTACTGCCGTCACTACCATTACTACTGCCATTACTACTGCCGTCGCTACCATTACTACTGCCATTACTACTGCCATCACTACCATTACTACTGCCATTACTACCATTACTACTGCCATTACTACCATTACTACTGCCATCACTACCATTACTACTGCCATTACTACCATTACTACTGCCATTACTACTGCCATCACTACCATTACTACTGCCATTACTACTGCCATTACTACTACCATTACTACCATTACTACTGCCGTCACCTCCATTACTACTGCCGTCACTACCATTACTACTGCCGTTGCTACCATTACTACTGCCGTTACTACTGCTGTCAATGCCATTACTACTTCCATTACTACTACCATTACTACTGCTGTCAAAGCCATTACTACTACCATTACTACTACCATTACTACTGCCATTACTACTACCATTATTACTGCCATTACTACTACCCTTACTACTGCTGTCACTACCATTACTACTACCATTACTACTGCTGTCACTACCATTACTACTGCCGATCACTACCATTACTACTGCCGCCGCTACCATTACTACTGCCATTACTACTGCCATTACTACTGCCGTCACTACCATTACTACTACCATTACTTCTGTCATTCACTACCATTACTACTACCATTACTACTGCCATTACTACTACCATTACTTCTGCCATTACTACTGCCGTCACTACCATTACTACTATCATTACTACTGCCATTGCTACTACCGTTACTACTGCCGCACTACCATTACTACTACTATAACTACTGCCGTCACTACTATTACTACTACCATAACTACTGCCGCCACTACCATTACTACTGCCGACACTACCATTACTACTGCCGCCACTACTGCCGTCACTACCATTACTACTGCCATTACTACTGCCGTCACTACCATTACTACTACCATAACTACTGCCATTACTACCATTACTACTGCCATTACTACTGCCATTACTACTGTCGCTACTACCATTACTACTGCCATTACTACTGCCATCACTACCATTACTACTGCCATTATTACTGGCGCCACTACCATTACACTACCATTACTACTGCTCGTCACTACCATTACTACTGCCATTACTACTGCCATTACTACTGCCGGCACTACCATCACTACCATTACTACTGCCATTACTACTGCCGGGTCTACTACCATTATTACTGCCATTACTACTGCCGCCACTACCATTACACTACCATTACTACTGCCGGCACTACCATCACTACCATTACTACTGCCGGCACACTACCATCACTACCATTACTACTGCCATTACTACTGCCGGCACTACCATCACTACTGCCATTACTACTGTCGTCACTACCATTACTACTGCCATTACTACTGCCGTCACTACCATTATTACTGCCATTACTACTGCCGCCACTACCATTACTACTGCCATTACTACTGCCGTTGCTACCATTACTACTGCCATTACTACTGCCGTTACTACCATTACTACTGCCATTACTACTGCCGTTACTACCATTACTACTGCCATTACTACTGCCATCACTACCATTACTTTACTGCCATTACTACTGCCGTCACTACCATTTCTACTACCATTACTACTGCCGGCACTACCATCACTACTGCCATTACTACTACCATTACTACTGCCATTACTACTACCAATACTACTACCATTACTACTGCCATTACTACTGTCGCCACTACCATTACTATTGCCATTACTACTGCCGTCACTACCATTATTACTACCATTACTACTGCCGGCACTACCATCACTACTGCCATTACTACTACCATTTCTACTGCCATTACTACTACCATTACTACTACCAATACTACTACCATTTCTGCTACCATTACTACTGCCGTCACTACCATTACTACTGCCATTACTACTACCATTTCTACTGCCATTACTACTACCAATACTACTACCATTTCTACTACCATTACTACTGCCGTCACTACCATTACTACTGCCGTCACTACCATTACTACTGCCATTACTACTTGCCTAGAGAATTTTCAGTTATACTTTTCTGTTTATTTACCACCACAGACAGATGCTGGCTAAGACTGCACTCAGTCAGCTGTATAAGGAAATAAGCCAACAGGAAACCACTCACCCAGAGGTGGCGCTCCTAGTGGCCGGAGACTTTAATGCAGGGAAACTTAAATCAGTTCTACCAACTCTCTATCAACATGTTAAATGTGCAACCAGAGGGAAAAAAATTCTCTATCACCTTTACTCGACACACAGAGACGCGTACAAAGCTCTCCCTCACCCTCCATTTGGTAAATCCGACCACAATTCTATCCTCCTGATTCCTGCTTACAAGCAAAATTTAAGCAGGAAGCACCAGTTACTCGGTCTATAACTGGCCAAAATAAGCAGATGCTAAGCTATAGGTATATAGTTCTGCTATCACAGACTGGAACATGTTTCGGCATTCTTCCGATGGCATTGAGGAGTACACCAAATCAGTCACTGGCTTCATCAATAAGTGCACCATAGACCACCATAGTCCCTGTGCCCAAGAACACAGAGTCAACCTGCCTAAATGACTACAGACCTGTAGCACTCACGTCCGTAGTCATGAAGTGCTTTGAAAGGTTGGTAATGGCTCACATCAACACCATTATCCCAGAAACCCTAGAGCCACTCCAATTTGCATACCGCCCAAACAGATCCACAGATGATGCAATCTCTATTGCTCTCCACACTGCCCTTTCCCACCTGGACAAAAGGAACACTTATGTGAGAATGCTGTTCATTGACTAGAGCTCAGCTTTCAACACCATAGTGCCCTCAAAGCTCATCACTAAGCTAAGGACCCTGGGACTAAACACCTCCCTCTGCAACTGGATCCTGGACTTCCTGACAGGCCGCCCCCAGGTGGTGAGGGTAGGTAGCAACACATCTGCCCCACTGATCCTCAACACGGGGGCCCCACAGGGGTGCGTGCTCAGTCCCCTCCTGTACTCACTGTTCACCCACGACTGCATGGCCAGGCACGACTCCAACACCATCTTTAAATTTGCAGACGACACAACAGTGGTAGGCTTGATCACGGACAATGATGAGACAGCCTATAGGGAGGAGGTCAGAGACCTGGCCGGGTGGTGCCAGAATAACAACCTATCCCTCAACGTAACCAAGACTAAGGAGATTATTGTGGACTACAGGAAAAGGAGGACAGAGGACACCATCATTCTCTGTTCATTAATTGTTTATGGTTCATTGAACAAGCATGGGAAACAGTGTTTAACCCCTTTACAACGAAGATCTGTGAAGTTATTTGGATTTTTACTAATGATCTTTGAAAGACAGGGCCCTGAAAAGTGACGCTTCTTTTTTTGTTTACTACTACTACTACTGTCACTACCACTACTACTACTACTGTCACTACCACTCCTACTACTACTGTCACTACCACTACTACTACTACTGTCACTACCACTCCTACTACTGCTGTCACTACCACTACTACTACTACTACTACCACTACTACTAATACTACTGTCACTACCACTCCTACTACTGCTACTACCACTCCTACTAATACTACTACCACTACTACTAATACTACTGTCACTGCTATTTCTACCACTACTACTGCTGTCACTACTACTACTACTACTGTCACTACCACTCTGTACTACCACTACTACTAATACTACTGCTGTCACTACTACTACTACTACTACTACTGTCACTACCACTCCTACTACTGCTACTACCACTACTACTGTCACTGCTATTACTACCACTACTACTGCTGTCACTACTACTGTCACTATTACTACCACTACTACTACTGTATCTACCACTCCTACTACTGCTACTACCACTACTACTAATACTACTGCTGTCACTACTACTACTACTACTGTCACTACCACTCCTACTACTGCTACTACCACTACTACTGTCACTGCTATTACTACCACTACTATTGCTGTCGCTACTACTACTACTACTACTGTCACTATTACTACCACTACTACTACTGTCACTACCACTCCTACTACTACTACTGCTACTACCACTACTACTAATACTACTGTCACTGCTATTACTACCACTACTACTGCTGTCACTACTACTACTACTACTGTCACTATTACTACCACTACTACTACTATTACTAATGTCACTAATATTACTACTACTACTACTACTGTCACTACCACTCCTACTACTGCTACTACCACTACTACTAATACTATTGTCACTGCTATTACTACCACTACTACTGCTGTCATTACTACTACTACTGTCACTATTACTACCACTACTACTACTATTGCTAATGTCACTAATATTACTACTACTGTCACTACTATTGCTACTACTGTCACTGCTATTACTACAACTAATACTACTACTACTTTATTGCTGTCACTACAACTACTACTACTACTGTCACTAACTAATTCTAATACTACTATTACTGCCGCTTACTACTACTACTACTACCACACTACTACTACTATTACTACTACTGTCACTACTACTACTACTATTACTATACCTGTCACTACCACTACTACTTTACTGCCACTACTACTACTGTTGCTACTATTACCTCACTACCATTACTACTACCATTACTACTGCTGTCACTACCATTACTACTACCACTACTACTGTCAGAATTCACCATTACTACTGCCGTCAATACCATTACTATTACCATTACTACTGCCATCACTACCATTACTCCTACCACTACTACTGCCAAGCCACTGCCATTGCTACTGCCGTCACTACCACCACTACTGCCGCCACTACCATTACTACTGCCATCACTACCATCACTACTGCCGCCACTACCATCACTACTGCTGTCACTACCATTACTACTGCCGATCACTACCACCACGATTGCCGTCACTACCACTACTACTGCCGCATTACTACCATTACTACTGCCGTCATTACTATTACTACTGCCACTACCACCCCCACTACTGCCGCTCACTACCATTACTACTGCCACCACCCCCACTACTGCCGCTACTACCATTACTACTACCACTACTACTGTCAGAATCCACCATTACTACTGCCGTCACTACCATTACTACTACCACTACTACTGCCGAATTCACCATTATTACTGTCATCACTACCATTACTACTGCCGTCACTACCATTACTACTACCATTACTACTGCCGCAAATTACCATTACTACTGCCGGGTCACTACCATTACTACTGCCGCTCACTACCATTACTACTGCATTTGTCACTGCCACTACTGCTGCCGTCACTGCCCCCACTGCCGCCACTACCATCACTACTGCTCACTATTACTACTGCCGTCACTGCCACTACTGCTGTTGTCACTGCCATTGCTACTGCCGTCACTACCATTACTGCTGCCGTCACTACCATTATTATTATTGTTCGTCACTGCCATTACTGCTGCCGGTTCACTGCCATTGCTGCTGCCGGGTCACTGCCGTTACTGCTGCCCATCACTGCCGTTGCTGCTGTTTGGTCACTGCCATAATTCATGCCACTACTACTTGTCACTGCCATCACTTCATTGCCGCCAATGCCATAACTACTGCCATTACTGCTGCGGCCACTACCATTACTACTGCCACTACTGCTGCCGATCACTGCCACCACTGCTGTTCACTACCACCACTACTGCTGTCACTACCATTACTACTGCCAGTCACTCACTACCATTACTACTGCCGTCACTACCATTACTACTGCCGATCACTACCATTACTACTGCCGTCACTCCACTACTACTACTACTGCCGTCACTACCATTACTACTGCCGTCACTACCATTACTACTGCCGTCACTACCACTACTACTGCCGTCACTGCCATTACTACTGCCGTCAATACCATTACTACTACCATTACTACTGCCGTCACTACCATTACTACTACCACTACTACTGCCTTCACTACCACCACTACTGTCAGTCACTACCATTACTACTGCCGTCACTACCATTACTACTGCCGTCACTACCATTACTACTGCCGTCACTACCATTACTACTGCCATTACTACTGCCGTCAATACCATTACTACTGCCGTCACTACCATTACTACTGCCATTACTACTGCCGGTCACTACCATTACTACTGTTGTCACTACCACTACTACTGCTGTCACTACCACTACTACTGCCGCAATACCATTACTACTGCCGTCACTACCATTACTACTGCCGTCACTACCATTACTGCTGCCGTCACTACCATTACTACTGCCATTACTACTGCCGTCAATACCATTACTACTGCCGGTCACTACCGTTTACTGCTGCCATTACTACTGCTGCCGTCACTACCATTACTACTGCCGTCACTACCATTACTACTGCCGTCACTACCATTACTACTGCCGTCACTACCATTACTTGCCGTCACTCACCATTACTAGTGCCGTCACTACCATTACTAGTGCCGTCACTACCATTACTACTGCCGTCACTACCACTACTACTGCCGTCACCACCCCCACTACTGCCGTCACTACCACTACTACTGCCGTCACCACCACTACTACTGCCGTCACCACCACTACTACTGCCGTCACCACCACTACTACTGCCGCCACCACTACTACTGCCGTCACTACCCCCACGCTGCTGCCGTCACTACCCCCACTACTGCCGTCACTACCACTACTACTGCTGTCAGCACCACTACTACTGCTGTCACTGCCCCCGCTTCTGCCGGTCACTGCCACTACTACTGCCGTCACCACCACTACTACTGCTGTCACTACCCCCACTACTGCCGTCACTACCCCCACTACTGCCGTCACTACCCCCACTACTGCCGTCACTACCCCCACTACTGCCGTCACTACTGCCCCCTACTGCCGTCACTGCCCCCACTACTGCCGTCACTACCCCCCTACTGCCGTCACCACTACTACTGCCGTCACCACCACTGCTGCCGCCGTCACTACCCCCACTACTATTGCCGTCACTACCCCCACTACTGCCGTCACTACCCCCGCTACTGCCGTCACTGCCACTACTGCCGTCACCACCACAACTACTGCTGTCACTACCCCCACTACTGCCGGTCACTACCACTACTACTGCCGTCACCACCACTACTACTGCTGTCACTACCACTACTACTGCGTCACTACCACTACTACTGCCATCACCACCACTACTACTGCTGTCACTACCCCCACTACTGCCGTCACTACCCCCACTACTGCCGTCACTACCCCCACTACTGCGTCACTACCCCCACTGCTGCCGTCACTACCCCCACTACTGCCGTCACTACCCCCCCACTACTGCCGTCACTACCCCCACTACTGCCGTCACTACCCCACTACTGCCGCCACTACCCCCACTACTGCCGTCACTACCCCCACTACTGCCGCCACTACCCCACTACTGTTGCCATTTTGCCCCCACTACTGCTGTCACTACCACTACTACTGCCGTCACTACCACTACTACTGCCATCACCACCACTACTACTGCCGTCACTACCCCCACTACTGCCGTCACTACCCCCACTACTGCCGTCACTACCCCCACTACTGCTGTCACTACCCCCACTACTGCTGTCACTACCACTACTACTGCCGCCACCACCACTACTACTGCTGTCACTACCACTACTACTGCTTCACTACCACTACTACTGCCATCACCACCACTACTACTGCCGTCACTACCCCCACTACTGCTGTCACTACCCCCACTACTGCCGTCACTATTCCCCACTACTGCCGTCACTACCCCCACTACTGCCGTCACTACCCCCCTGCTGCCGCACTACCCCCACTGCTGCCGTCACTACCCCACTACTGCCGTCACTACCCCCACTACTGCCGTCACACTGCCCACTACTGCCGTCAGTACCCCCACTACTGCCGCCACTACCCCCACTACTGCCGCCACTACCCCCACTACTGCCGCTCACTACCCCCACTACTGCCGTCACTACCCCCACTACTGCTGTCACTACCCCCACTACTACCGTCACTACCCCCACTACTGCTGTCACTACCCCCACTACTGCTGTCACTACCCCACTACTGCCGTCACTACCACTACTACTGCCATCACCACCACTACTACTGCCAGTCACTACCCCCACTACTGCCGTCACTACCACTACTACTGCCGTCACTACCACTACTACTGCCATCACCACCACTACTACTGCCATCACCACCACTACTACTGCCGCCACCACCCCCACTACTGCCGCCTACTACCCCCACTACTGCCAGTCACTATTTCCCACTACTGCCAGGTCACTACCACTACTACTGCCGTCACTACCACTACTACTGCCATCACCACCACTACTACTGCCGTCACTACCCCCCACTACTGCCGTCACTACCCCCACTACTGCCGTCACTGCCCCCACTACTGCCATCACTACCCCCACTACTGCTGTCACTACCCCCACTACTACCGTCACTACCCCCACTACTGCTGTCACTACCCCCACTACTGCTGTCACTACCCCCACTACTGCCGTCACTACCACTACTACTGCCATCACCACCACTACTACTGCCGTCACTACCCCCACTACTGCCGCTACTACTACTGCTACTGCTGTCACTACCACTACTACTGCTGTCACTACCACTACTACTGCCGTCAATACCATTATTACTGTTGTCACTACCACTACTACTGCCGGTCACTACCATTACTACTGCCGTCACTGCCATTACTAGTGCCGCCACTACCACTACTACTGCCGTCCACCACCCCACTACTGCCGCCACTACCACTACTACTGCCGTCACCACCACTACTACTGCCGTCACCACCACTACTACTGCCGTCACCACCACTACTACTGCCGTCACTACCCCCACTACTGCCGTCACTACCCCCACTACTGCCGTCACTACCACTACTACTGCTGTCACCACCACTACTACTGCTGTCACTACCCCCACTACTGCCGATCACTACCACTACTACTGCCGTCACCACCACTACTACTGCTGTCACTACCCCACTACTGTCATTACTACTACTACTGCCGTCACTACCCCACTACTGCTGTCACTACTCCCCACTACTGCTGTCACTACCCCCACTACTGCCGCCACTACCCCCACTACTGCCGTCACTACCCCCACTACTGCCGTCACTACCCCCACTACTGCCGTCACTACCCCCACTACTGCCGTCACTACCCCCACTACTGCCGTCCACTACCCCCACTACTGCCGCACTACCCCCACTACTGCTGTCACTACCCCCACTACTACCGCCACTGCCCCACTACTGCTGTCACTACCCCCACTACTGCTGTCACTACCCCCACTACTGCCGTCACTACCACTACTACTGCCATCACCACCACTACTGCTGCCGGGTCTACCCCCACTACTGCCGTCACTAGATCACTGCTACTGCCGGTCACTACCACTGCTACTGCTATCACCACCACTACTATTGCTGTTACTACCCCCCACTACATTGCCGCCATACTGCCCTATTGCCGCTTACTACCCCCACTACTGCCGTCACTACCACTACTACTGCCGTCACTGCCACTACTGCTGCCATCACCACCACTACTACTGCCGCCACTACCACTACTACTGCCATCACCACCACTACTACTGCCGTCACTACCCCCACTACTGCCGTCACTACCACTACTACTGCCATCACCACCACTACTACTGCCGCCACTACCCCCACTACTGCCGCCACTACCACTACTACTGCCATCACCACCACTACTACTGCTGTCACTACACCCACTACTGCCGTCACTACCCCACTACTGCCGTCACTACCCCCCACTACTGCCGCCACTACCACTACTACTGCTGTCACCACCACTACTACTGCTCGTCACTCTTCCCCCACTACTGCCGCACTACCACTACTACTGCCATCACCACCACTACTACTGCTGTCACTACCCCCACTACTGCCGTCACTACCACTACTACTGCCGCCACCACCACCACTACTGCCATCACTACCCCCACTACTGCCGCCACTACCCCCACTACTGCCGTCACTACCCCCACTACTGCCGGGTCACTACCCCCACTACTGCCGTCACTACCCCCACTACTGCCGTCACTACCACTACTACTGCCATCACCACCACTACTACTGCCGTCACTACTTCCCCACTACTGCTTCACTGCCCCCACTACTGCCGTCACTACCCCCACTACTGCCGTCACTACCTCCCCACTACTGCCGTCACTACCCCCCACTGCTGCCGTCACTACCCCCACTGCTGCCGTCACTACCCCCACTACTGCCGCCACTACCCCCCACTGCTGCCGTCACTACTGCCCCCGCTACTGCCGTCACTACCCCCACTACTGCCGCCACTACCCCCACTACTGCCGTCACTACCCCCACTACTGCCACACTACCCCCACTACTGCCACACTACCCCCTACTACTGTTGTCACTGCCCCCACTACTACCGTCACTACCCCCACTACTGCTGTCACTACCCCCACTACTGCTGTCACTACCCCCACTACTGCCGTCACTACCACTACTACTGCCATCACCACCACTACTACTGCCGCCACTACCCCCACTACTGCCGCCACTACCACTACTACTGCCGTCACTACCACTACTACTGCCATCACCACCACTACTACTGCCATCACCACCACTACTACTGCATTACCACCACCCCCACACTACTGCCGCCACTACCCCCACTACTGCCGTCACTACCCCCACTACTGCCGCTCACTACCACTACTACTGCCGTCACTACCACTACTACTGCCATCACCACCACTACTACTGCCGTCACTACTGCCCCACTACTGCCGGTTCACTACCCCCACTACTGCCGCCACTACCCCCACTACTGCCGCCACTACCCCCACTACTGCTGTCACTACCCCCACTACTACCGTCACTACCCCACTACTGCTGTCACTACCCCCACTACTGCTGTCACTACCCCACTACTGCCGCCACTACCACTACTACTGCCATCACCACCACTACTACTGCCGCTCACTACCCCCACTACTGCCGTCACTACCACTACTACTGCTGTCACTACCACTACTACTGCTGTCACTACCACTACTACTGCCATCAATACCATTACTACTGCTGTCACTACCACTACTACTGCCGCCTACCATTACTACTGCCGGATCACTACCATTACTAGTGCCGTCACTACCACTACTACTGCCGCACCACCCCCACTACTGCCGTCACTGCCACTACTACTGCCGTCACCACCACTACTACTGCCGTCACCACCACTACTACTGCCATCACCACCACCTGCTACTGCCGCCACCCCCCACTGCTGCCGTCACTACCCCCACTACTGCCGCACTACCACTACTACTGCTGTCACCACCACTACTGCTGTCACTACCCCCACTACTGCCGTCACTACCACTACTACTGCCGTCACCACCACTACTACTGCTGTCACTACCCCCACTACTGCCGTCACTGCCCCCACTACTGCCGTCACTACCCCCACTACTGCTGTCACTACCCCCACTACTGCCGTCACTACCCCCACTACTGCCGGTCACTACCCCCACTACTGCCGCCACTACCCCCACTACTGCCGTCACTACCCCCACTACTGCCGCACTACCTCTGCCGGACTGCCGTCACTACCCCACTACTGCCGCCACTACCCCCACTACTGCCGCCACTACCCCCACTACTACCGTCACTACCCCCACTACTGCCGTCACTACCCCCACTACTGCTGTCACTACCCCCACTACTGCCGTCACTACCACTACTACTGCCATCACCACCACTGTACACTGCTCGCTCACTACCCCACCACTGCCGGGTCACTACCACTACTACTGCCGTCACTACCACTACTACTGCCATCACCACCACTACTACTGCCGTCACCACCCCCCACTGCCGGTCACTACCCTACTACTGCCATTCACTACCCCCACTACTGCCGTCACTACCACTACTACTGCCGTCACTACCACTACTACTGCCATCACCACCACTACTACTGCCGGGTCACTACCCCCACTACTGCTGTCACTACCACTACTACTGCCATCACCACCACTACTACTGCCGCCACTACCCCCACTACTGCCGTCACTACCACTACTACTGCCATCACCACCACTACTACTGCTGTCACTACACCCACTACTGCCGCCACTACCCCCACTACTGCCGTCACTACCCCCACTACTGCCGGTCACTGCCACTACTACTGCTGTCACCACCACTACTACTGCCGTCACTACCCCCCTACTGCCGTCACTACCACTACTACTGCCATCACCACCACTACTACTGCTGTCACTACCCCCACTACTGCCGTGCCACTACTACTGCCGTCACCACCACTACTACTGCCATCACTACCCCCACTACTGCCGTCACTACTACCCACTACTGCCGGTCACTACCCCCACTACTGCCGTCACTGCCCCCACTACTGCCGTCACTACCCCACTACTGCCGTCACTACCACTACTACTGCCATCACCACCACTACTACTGCTGTCACTACCATTACTGCTGCCGTCACTACCATTACTACTGCCGTCACTACTATTACTACTGCCGCCACTACCATTACTACTGCTGTCACTACCCCCACTACTGCCGTCACTACCATTACTACTACCATTACTACTGCTGTCACTACCCCCCACTACTGCTGTCACTACCCCCACTACTGCCGTCACTACCCCCACTACTGCCGCTACTACTCCCTCACTACTGCCGTCACTACCCCCACTACTGCCGCTACTACCCCCACTGCTGCCGCTTCACTACCCCCACTACTGCCGTCACTACCCCACTACTGCCGTCACTACCCCCACTACTGCCGTCACTACCCCCCACTACTGCCGTCACTACCCCCACTACTGCCGCCACTACCCCCACTACTGCCGCCACTACCCCACTACTGCATTCACTACCCCCACTACTGCCGTCACTACCACTACTACTGCCGTCACTACCACTACTACTGCCATCACCACCACTACTACTGCCGTCACTACTTCCCCACTACTGCCGTCACTACCCCCACTACTGCCGTCACTACCCCCACTACTGCTGTCACTACCCCACTACTGCCGTCACTACCACTACTACTGCCGTCACCACCACTACTACTGCTGTCACTACCACTACTACTGCTTCACTACCACTACTACTGCCATCACCACCACTACTACTGTCATTCACTACTCCCCACTACTGCACGCCACTACTCCCCACTACTGCCGTCACTACCCCCACTACTGCCGTCACTACCCCCACTACTGCCGTCACTACCCCCACTGCTGCCGTCATTACTCCCACTGCTGCCGTCACTACCCCCACTACTGCCGTCACTACTCCCCACTACTGCCGTCATTGTTTCCCCACTACTGCCGCCAGTACCCACTACTGCCGCGCACACTACCCCCACTACTGCCGCCACTACCCCCACTACTGCCGCCACTACCCCCACTACTGCCGTCACTACCCCCACTACTGCTGTCACTACCCCCACTACTACCGTCACTACCCCCACTACTGCTGTCACTACCCCCACTACTGCTGTCACTACCCCCACTACTGCCGCCACTACCACTACTACTGCCATCACCACCACTACTACTGCCGTCACTACCCCCACTACTGCCGTCACTACCACTACTACTGCCGTCACTACCACTACTACTGCCATCACCACCACTACTACTGCCATCACCACCACTACTACTGCCGTCACCACCCCCACTATTGCCGCCACTACCCCCACTACTGCCGTCACTACCCCCACTACTGCCGGGCACTACCACTACTACTGCCGTCACTACCACTACTACTGCATCACCACCACTACTACTGCCGCCTACCCCCACTACTGCCGTCACTACTCCCCACTACTGCCGCCACTACCCCCACTACTGCCGTCACTACCCCCACTACTGCTGTCACTACCCCCACTACTACCGTCACTACTTACTGCTGTCACTACCCCACTACTGCTGTCACTACCCCCACTACTGCCGTTCACTACCACTACTACTGCCATCACCACCACTACTACTGCTGTCACTACCCCCACTACTGCCGCCACTACCACTACTACTGCTGTCACTACCACTACTACTGCTGTCACTACCACTACTACTGCCGCCAATACCATTACTACTGCTGTCACTACCACTACTACTGCCGTCACTACCATTACTACTGCCGTCACTACCATTTACTAGTGCCGTCACTACCACTACTACTGCCGTCACCACCCACTACTGCCGCCACTACCACTACTACTGCCGTCACCACCACTACTACTGCCGTCACCACCACTACTACTGCCGTCACCACCACTACTACTGCCGCACTACCCCCACTACTGCCGCTCACTACCCCCCACTACTGCCGTCACTACCACTACTACTGCTGTCACCACCACTACTACTGCTGTCACTACCCCCACTACTGCCGCACTACCACTACTACTGCCGTCACCACCACTACTACTGCTGTCACTACCCCTCCACTACTGCCACACTACCCCCACTACTGCCGTCACTACCCCCACTACTGCTGTCACTACCCCCACTACTGCCGCCACTACCCCCCACTACTGCCGTCACTACCCCCACTACTGCCGCCACTACCCCACTACTGCCGTCACTACCCCCCTACTGCCGCTCATTTACCCCCACTACTGCCGTCCACTCACCCCCACTACTGCCGGCCACTACCCCCACTACTGCCGTCACTACCCCCACTACTGCTGTCACTACCCCCACTACTACCGGCACTACCCCCACTACTGCTGTCACTACCCCCACTACTGCTGTCACTACCCCACTACTGCCGTCACTACCACTACTACTGCCATCACCACCACTACTACTGCCGTCACTCACTCCCCCACTGCCGCCACTACCACTACTACTGCCGTCACTACCACTACTACTGCCATCACCACCACTACTACTGCCACCACCCCACTACTGCCGTCACTGCCCTACTACTGCCGTCACTGCCCCCACTACTGCTGTCACTACCACTACTACTGCCGCCACTACCACTACTACTGCCATCACCACCACTACTACCGTCGCCACTGCCACTACTACTGCCATCACCACCACTACTACTGCCGTCACTACCCCACTACTGCCGGGTCACTACCACTACTACTGCCATCACCACCACTACTACTGCCGCACTACCCCCACTACTGCCGATCACTACCACTACTACTGCCATCACCACCACTACTACTGCTGTCACTACACCCACTACTGCCGCCACTGCCCCCACTACTGCCGCCACTACCCCCACTACTGCCGTCACTACCACTACTACTGCTGTCACCACCACTACTACTGCCGCCACTACCCCCACTACTGCCGCCACTACCACTACTACTGCCATCACCACCACTACTACTGCTGTCACTACCCCCACTACTGCCGGTCACTACCACTACTACTGCCGTCACCACCACTACTACTGCCATCACTGCCCCCACTACTGCTGATCACTGCCCCCACTACTGCCGGTCACTGCCCCCACTACTGCCGTCACTGCCCCCACTACTGCCGTCACTGCCCCCACTGCTGCCGGAGTCACTACCACTACTACTGCTCGTCACCACCACTACTACTGCCAGTCACTGCCCCCACTACTGCCGTCACTGCCCCACTGCCGTGCTCACTGCCCCCCCCACTACTGCCGTCACTGCCCCCACTACTGCCGTCACTACCCCCCACTGCTGCCGTCACTACCCCCCACTGCTGCCGTCACTACCCCCACTACTGCCGTCATCACTACCCCCACTACTGCCGATCACTGCCCCCTACTGCCGTCACTACCCCCACTACTGCCGTCACTGCCCCCGCTACTGCCGCTACACTGCCCCACTACTGCCGATCACTACCCCCGCTACTGCCGGATCACTACCCCCACTACTGCTGTCACTACCCCCACTCACTACCGTCACTACCCCCACTACTGCTGTCACTACCCCCACTACTGCTGTCACTACCCCCACTACTGCCGTCACTACCACTACTACTGTCACCACCACTACTACTGCTGTCACTACCCCCACTACTGCCGTCACTACCACTACTACTGCCGTCACCACCACTACTACTGCTGTCACTACCCCCACTACTGCCGTCACTACCCCACTACTGCCGTCACTACCCCCACTACTGCTGTCACTACCCCCACTACTGCCGTCACTACCCCCACTACTGCCGTCACTACCCCCACTACTGCCGATCACTACCCCCACTACTGCCGTCACTACCCCCACTACTGCCGTCACTACCCCCACTACTGCCGCTCACTGCCCCCACTACTGCCGTCCACTACCCCCCACTACTGCCGTCACTACCCCCACTACTACCGCCACTACCCCCACTACTGCCGCCACTACCCCACTACTGCTGTCACTACCCCCACTACTGCCGCTCACTACCACTACTACTGCCATCACCACCACTACTACTGTCGTCACTACCCCCACTACTGCCGTCACTACCACTACTACTGCCGATCCACTACCACTACTACTGCCATCACCACCACTACTACTGCCGTCACCACCCCCCACTACTGCCGCCACTACCCCTACTACTGCCGTCACTACCCCCACTACTGCCGTCACTACCACTACTACTGCCGCCACTACCACTACTACTGCCATCACCACCACTACTACTGCCGTCACTACCCCCACTACTGCCGTCACTACCACTACTACTGCCATCACCACCACTACTACTGCCGCCACTGCCCCACTACTGCCGTCACTACCACTACTACTGCCATCACCACCACTACTACTGCTGTCACTACACCCACTACTGCCGATCACTTTACTCCCCACTACTGCCGGTCACTACTGCCCCACTGCTGCCGGTCACTACCACTACTACTGCTGTCACCACCACTACTACTGCTGTCACTACCCCACTACTGCCAGTCACTACCACTACTACTGCCATCACCACCACTACTACTGCTGTCACTACCCCCACTACTGCCGTCACTACCACTGCTACTGCCACCACCACTACTACTGCCATCACTACCCCACTACTGCCGTCACTGCCCCCACTACTGTTGCCACTGCCCCACTGCTGCCGATCACTACCCCCACTGCCACTCACTACCCCCCTACTGCCGATCACTACCACTACTGCTGCCATCACCACCACTACTACTGCTGTCACTACCATTACTACTGCCGTCACTACCATTACTACTGCCATCACTACCATTACTACTGCCGTCACTACCCCCTACTGCTGTCACTGCCCCCACTACTGCCGTCACTACCATTACTACTACCATTACTGCTGCTGTCACTACCCCCACTACTGCTGTCACTACCCCCACTACTGCCGCCACTACCCCTGCTGCTGCCGTCATCACTTGCCACTACTGCTGTCACACTGCCCACTACTGCCGCCACTACCCCCACTGCTGCCAGCTCACTACCCCCACTACTGCCGTCACTACCCCCACTACTGCCGTCACTACCCCCCACTACTGCCGTCACTACCCCCACTACTGCCGTCACTACCCCCACTGCTGCCGTCACTACCCCCACTACTGCCGCCACTACCCCACTACTGCCGTCACTACCCCCCACTACTGCCATCACTACCACTACTACTGCCGTCACTACCACTACTACTGCCATCACCACCACTACTACTGCCGTCACTACCCCCACTACTGCCGATCACCTACCCCCACTACTGCCGTCACTACCCCCACTACTGCTGTCACTACCCCCACTACTGCCGTCACTGCCACTACTACTGCCGTCACTACCACTACTACTGCCGTCACCACCACTACTACTGCTGTCACTACCACTACTACTGCTTCACTACCACTACTACTGCCATCACCACCACTACTACTGCTGCCACTGCCCCACTACTGCCGTCACACCCCCACTACTGCCGTCACTACCCCCTACTGCCGTCACTGCCCCCACTACTGCCGTCACTACCCCCCACTGCTGCCGTCACTACCCCCACTGCTGCCGTCACTCACTGCCCCACTACTGCCGTCACTACCCCCACTACTGCCGCCACTACCCCCACTGCCGGGGCGTAGTCGCCCCCTACTGCTGTCGCCACCCCCACTACTGCCGTCATTGCCCCACTACTGCCGTCACTACCCCCACTACTGCTGTCACTACCCCACTACTGCTGTCACTACCCCCACTACTACCGTCACTGCCCCCACTACTGCTGTCACTGCCCCCACTACTGCTGTCACTACCCCCACTACTGCCGTAAACTACCACTACTACTGCCATCACCACCACCACTACTGCCGTCACTACCCCCACTACTGCCGTCACTACCACTACTACTGCCGTCACTACTCACTACTACTGCCATCACCACCACTACTACTGCCATCACCACCACTACTACTGCCGATCACCACCCCCACTGCTGCCGCCACTACCCCCACTACCGTCACTGCCCCCACTACTGCCGATCACTACCACTGCTACTGCCGTCACTACCACTACTGCTGCCATCACCGCCACTACTGCCGTCACTGCCCCCACTACTGCCGCCACTACCCCCCACTACTGCCGTCACTACCCCCACTACTGCCGTCACTACCCCCACTACTGCTGTCACTACCCCCACTACTGTTGGTCACTGCCCCCACTACTGCTGTCACTACCTACTGCTGTCACTACCCCCACTACTGCCCACTACCACTACTACTGCCATCACCACCACTACTGCTGCCGTCACTACCCCCACTACTGCCGATCACTGCCACTACTGCTGCTGTCACTACCACTACTGCTGTCACTGCCACTGCTACTGCCGTCAATACCGTTGCTACTGCTGTCACTACCGCTACTACTGCAGGTCACTACCATTGCTGCTGCCACTACCATTGCTAGTGCCGTCACTGCCACTACTACTGCCCGTCACCACCCCTGCTGCTGCCGATCACTGCCTGCTACTGCCGATCACCACCACTACTACTGCCGTCATCACCACTACTACTGCCGTCACCACCACTACTACTGCAGGTCACTACCCCCACTACTGTTGCCACTACCCCCACTACTGCCGTCACTACCACTACTACTGCTGTCACCACCACTACTACTGCTGTCACACTGCCCCCTACTGCCGTCACTGCCACTACTTCTGCCAGGTCACCACCACTACTACTGCTGTCACTACCCCCCCTACTGCCGGGTCACCCCCCTACTGCCGCACTGCCCCACTGTGCTGTCACTGCCCCCACTGCTGCCGATCACTGCCCCACTACTGCCGCACTACCCCCACTGCTGCCGTCACTACCCCCACTACTGCCATCACTACCCCCACTACTGCCGTCACTGCCCCACTACTGCCAGATCACTGCCCCCACTACTGCGGTCACTGCCCCCACTACTGCCGGTCACTGCCCCCACTACTGCTGTCACTACCCCCCACTACTACCGTCACTACCCCCCCTACTGCTGTCACTACCCCCACTACTGCTGTCACTACCCCCACTACTGCCAGTCACTACCACTACTACTGCCATCACCACCACTACTGCTGCCGATCACTACCCCCCACTACTGCTGATCACTACCACTACTACTGCTTCACTACCACTACTACTGCCATCACCACCACTACTGCTATCACCCCCCACTACTGCCGTCACTACCCTACTGTACTGCCCCCTACTGCCGTCACTACCCCTACTGTTGCCGTCACTACCACTACTACTGCCATCACCACCACTACTTACTGCTGTCACTGCCACTACTACTGCCATCACCACCACTACTACTGCCGTCACTACCCCCACTACTGCCGCCACTACCACTACTACTGCCATCACTACCACTACTACTGCCGATCACTACCCCCACTTACTGCCGCCACTACCACTACTACTGCCATCACCACCACTACTACTGCTGTCACTACACCCACTACTGCCATTTTACTACCCCTGCTACTGTCATTACTACCCCCACTACTGCCGGTCACTACCACTACTACTGCTGTCACCACCACTACTACTGTCATCACTACCCCCCGCTACTGCCGTCACTACCACTACTACTGCCATCACCACCACTACTACTGCTGTCACTACCCCCACTACTGCCGTCACTACCACTACTACTGCCGTCACCACCACTACTACTGCCATCACTACCCCCACTACTGCCGCTTCACTACCCCCACTACTGCCGTCACTACTTACCACTACTGCCGTCACTACCCCCACTACTGCCGTCACTACCCCCACTACTGCCGGTCACTGCCACTACTACTGCCATCACCACCACTACTGCTGCCGTCACTGCCCCCCACTGCTGCCGTCACTGCCCCCACTGCCAGTCACTGCCCCCACTGCTGCCGTCACTGCCCCCACTGCTGCCGCTCACTGCCCCCACTGCTGCGGGTCACTGCCCCCACTGCTGCCGATCACTGCCCCCACTACTGCCGTCACTGCCCCCTACTGCCGTCACTGCCCCCCACTGCTGCGGGTCACTGCCCCCTACTGCTTCGGACTCACTGCCCACTACTGCCGCTCACTACCCCCACTACTGCCGCTCACTGCCCCCACTACTGCCGTCACTGCCCCCACTACTGCTGTCACTGCCCCACTACTGCCATCACTGCCCCACTACTGCTGCCGTCACTGCCCCCACTACTGCTGTCACTACCCCCCTACTGCCGATCACTGCCACTACTGCTGCCATCACCACCACTACTACTGCCGTCACTGCCCCCACTACTGCCGTCACTACCACTACTACTGCCGTCACTACCACTACTACTGCCATCACTCACCACTACTACTGCCATCACCACCACTACTACTGCCGTCACCACCCCACTACTGCCGCCACTACCCCCACTACTGCCGTCACTACCCCCCACTACTGCCGCCACTACCCACCACTACTACTGCTGGGCACTACCACTACTACTGCCATCACCACCACTACTACTGCCGCTGCACTACCCCCACTACTGCTCGCTACTACTACCCCACTACTGCCGCCACTACCCCCACTACTGCCGTCACTACCCCCACTACTGCTGTCACTACCCCCACTACTACCGTCACTACCCCCACTACTGCTGTCACTACCCCCACTACTGCTGTCACTACTTCCTACTACTGCCGCCACTACCACTACTACTGCCATCACCACCACTACTACTGCCGTCACTACCCCCACTACTGCTACACTACCACTACTACTGCTGTCACTACCACTACTACTGCTGTCACTACCACTACTGCTGCCGATCAATACCATTACTACTGCTGTCACTACCACTACTTGCTGTCACACTACCATTACTGCTGCCGTCACTGTTTCCCCATTACTAGTGCCGGTCACTACCACTACTACTGCCGCCACCACCCCCACTACTGCCGTCACTACCACTACTACTGCCACCACTGCACTACTACTGCCGTCACCACCACTACTACTGCCATCACCACCACTACTACTGCTGCCACTACCCCCACTACTGCCGCCACTACTCCCCACTACTGCCGTCACTACCACTACTACTGCTGTCACCACCACTACTACTGCTGTCACTACCCCCACTACTGCCGTCACTACCACTACTACTGCCGTCACCACCACTACTACTGCTGTCACTACCCCCACTACTGCCGTCACTACCCCCACTACTGCCGTCACTACCCCCACTACTGCTGTCACTACCCCCACTACTGCCGCACTACCCCCACTACTGCCGCTACTGCCCCCACTACTGCCGTCACTGCCCCCACTGCTGCCGTCTGCCCCCACTACTGCCGTCACTGCCCCCACTACTGCCGTCACTGCCCCCACTACTGCCGCCACTACCCCCCTACTGCCGGATCACTACCCCCACTACTGCCGTCACTGCCCCCACTGCTGCCGTCACTGCCCACTGCTGGTCACTGCCCCCACTACTGCCAGGTCACTGCCCCCCACTACTGCTGTCACTACCCCCACTACTGCAGGTCACTACCACTACTACTGCCATCACCACCACTACTACTGCCGATCACTACCCCCGCTACTGCCGATCACTACCACTACTACTGCCATCACTACCACTACTACTGCCATCACCACCACTACTACTGCCGTCACTACCCCCACTACTGCCGTCACTACCCTACTACTGCCACTGCCCCCACTACTGCCGGGTCACTGCCACTACTACTGCCGGTCACTACCACTACTACTGCCATCACCACCACTACTACTGTCACTGCCCCCACTACTGCCGTCACTACCACTACTACTGCCATCACCACCACTACTACTGCCGTCACTACCCCCTACTGCCGCCACTACCACTACTACTGCCATCACCACCACTACTACTGCTGTCACTACACCCACTACTGCCGCATCACTACCCCCACTGCTGCCGTCACTACCCCACTACTGCCGTCACTGCCACTACTACTGCTGTCACCACCACTACTACTGCCGTCACTACCCCCACTACTGCCGGGTCACTACCACTACTACTGCCATCACCACCACTACTACTGCTGTCACTACCCCCACTACTGCCGTCACTACCACTACTACTGCCGTCACCACCACTACTACTGCCATCACTACCCCCACTACTGCCGTCACTACCCCCACTACTGCCGCCACTACCCCCACTACTGCCGTCACTACCTCCCACTACTGCCGGCCACTACCCCACTACTGCCGTCACTACCACTACTACTGCCATCACCACCACTACTACTGCTGTCACTACCATTACTACTGCTCATTACTACCATTACTACTGCATCACTACCATTACTACTGCCGCCACTACCATTACTACTGCTGTCACTACCCCCACTACTGCCGTCACTACCATTACTACTGCCATCACCACCACTACTACTGCTGTCACTACCCCACTACTGCCGTCACTACCACTACTACTGCCGTCACTACCACTACTACTGCCATCACTACCATTATTACTGCTGCCGCACTACCATTACTACTGCCATCACTACCATTACTACTGCCGCACTACCATTACTACTGCCATTCACTACCATTACTACTGCCGCACTACCACTACTACTGCCGTCACTACCACTACCATCACCACCACTACTACTGCCGTCACTACCCCCACTACTGCCGCCACTACCCCCACTACTGCCGCTCACTACCCCCACTACTGCCATCACCACCACTACTACTGCTGTATGTGACACCACTACTACTGCTGTATGTGACACCACTACTACTGTGTATGTGACAAATAAATTTCATTTGATTTGATTTGCTGTCACTACCACTACTACTGCCATCACCACCACTACTACTGCCATCACCACCACTACTACTGCTGTCACTACCCCCACTACTGCCGTCACTACCACTACTACTGCTGTCACCACCACTACTACTGCCGCCACTACCCCCCACTACTGCCGCTACTACCACTACTACTGCCATCACCACCACTACTACTGCCATCACCACCACTACTACTGCTGTCACTACCACTACTACTGCCATCACCACCACTACTACTGCCATCACCACCACTACTACTGCTGTCACTACCATTACTACTGCCATCACCACCACTACTACTGCCGGATCACTACCCCCACTACTGCCATCACTACCACTACTACTGCCGTCACTACCGCTTACCATCACCACCACTACTACTGCCGTCACTACCACTACTACTGCCGTCACTACCCCCACTACTGCCGCCACTACCACTACTACTGCCATCACCACCACTACTACTGCCATCACCACCACTACTACTGCTGTCACTACCACTACTACTGCCATCACCACCACTACTACTGCCATCACCACCACTACTACTGCTGTCACTACCATTACTACTGCCATCACCACCACTACTACTGCCGTCACTACCCCCACTACTGCCGTCACTACCACTACTACTGCCATCACCACCACTACTACTGTCATTATCACTACCCCACTACTGCCGTCACTACCACTACTACTGCCGCCACTACCCCCACTACTGCCATCACCACCACTACTACTGCCGTCACTACTACCCCACTACTGCCGTCACTACCACTACTACTGCCGTCACTACCCCCACTACTGCCATCACCACCACTACTACTGCTGTATGTGACACCACTACTACTGCTGTATGTGACACCACTACTACTGTGTATGTGACAAATAAATTTCATTTGATTTGATTTGCTGTCACTACCACTACTACTGCCATCACCACCACTACTACTGCCATCACCACCACTACTACTGCTGTCACTACCCCCCACTACTGCCGTCACTACCACTACTACTGCTGTCACCACCACTACTACTGCCGCCACTACCCCCCACTACTGCCGTCACTACCACTACTACTGCCATCACCACCACTACTACTGCCATCACCACCACTACTACTGCTGTCACTACCACTACTACTGCCATCACCACCACTACTACTGCCATCACCACCACTACTACTGCTGTCACTACCATTACTACTGCCATCACCACCACTACTACTGCCGCCACCACCCCCACTACTGCCGTCACTACCACTACTACTGCCATACTACCGCTACCATCACCACCACTACTACTGCCGTCACTACCACTATTACTGCCGTCACTACCCCACTACTGCCGTCACTACCACTACTACTGCCATCACCACCACTACTACTGCCATCACCACCACTACTACTGCTGTCACTACCACTACTACTGCCATCACCACCACTACTACTGCCATCACCACCACTACTACTGCTGTCACTACCATTACTACTGCCATCACCACCACTACTACTGCTCATCACTACCCCCACTACTGCCGTCACTACCACTACTACTTGCCGTCACTACCGCTACCATCACCACCACTACTACTGCCATCACTACCCCCCACTGCTGCCACTACCCCCACTACTGCTGTCACTACCCCTACCACAACTATTAATTTACAACAATAAATACTTCAATACTAGTATACACCACATTTACTTCAGTAAATGTCATTCTGTTGAGTAGGTGAAGGGGTTTGTATCATGTAGAGTAGGGAAGGAAGTCATCTTAGTATTTAAACAAAGAATGTTTGTATCTCATAGCTACTTAAATCAGCATAATGCTGAGGTCGACAGATAGAACAAGGTGCCAGATGTGTCCTTAGAGTAGAGCCTTGCCCTTGAATGAGTCCACAGTATTTGTTACTGTGTTGAGTGTGTAATTTTCAGTCAGGAAGATGGGTTATGAAGTGTGCATTGTGTGTGTGATGTTCTGTCATGAGGATGGGTTATGAAGTGTGTATAGTGTAGTGTGTGTGTGATTTATCTGTCATGAGGATGGGTTATGAAGTGTGTGTGTGTGTTATGAAGTGTGTATAGGGTAGTGTGTGTCCTGGCTGGTCTCATCATCTTGCTGTCTGACTGGACAGGAGCTCTCTGACTAGACAGGAGGTGACAGTTCATCACACTCTACCCCCTTCAGACTCTCCTCCCCGATTCTCTCTCATACTTTAAAAATCTTGCCTAGCAAGCAGTCATCGTCATGAATCAAGTTGACAATCTACTGCCAAATCCTCTTTTCAATACTTGTCATATGAAGAGAAACTATACTTAAAATGTATTGGTGCTCATCCTCCATTGGACATAAACATTACACAACAAGTTTATAAAGATAAACATTACACAACAAGTTTATAAAGATAAACATTACACAACAAGTTTATAAAGATAAACATTACACAACAAGTTTATAAAGATAAACATTACACAACAATTTTATAAAGATAAACATTACACAACAAGTTTATAAAGATAAACATAACACAACAAGTTTATAAAGATAAACATTACACAACAAGTTTATAAAGATAAACATTACACAACAAGTTTATAAAGATAAACATTACACAACAAGTTTATAAAGATAAACATTACACAACAAGTTTATAAAGATAAACATTACACAACAAGTTTATAAAGATAAACATTACACAAGTTTATAAAGATAAACATTACACAACAAGTTTATAAAGATAAACATTACACAACAAGTTTATAAAGATAAACATTACACAACAAGTTTATAAAGATAAACATTACACAACAAGTTTATAAAGATAAACATTACACAACAAGTTTATAAAGATAAACATTACACAACAAGTTTATAAAGATAAACATTCACAGAATGGATAAGAGAAAGGTTGAATACATTGGCTGTCAATCAAAGCCGCGTTCTGGAAACTGGAAACTCTGAAAAAAAACAGCTCTGACCTGGAAAATACATTTTGAAAGGTCATCCAACTCGAATTCCAAGATCACTGACCTCATGATTTTACCGTGTTTTTTTCCAGTTCCCACTTGGCTTGAAATCACCATAAATCCAGAGAATGCAAGATTTTGATGACAAAATTTGCCTACGAAGGATCGCCGAGCCACCTTTCTGTTCAAGTGAGAACAGAGCAACAAAGTCCAAAATGTCTTGTGTGCTGCATAAATGATGTAATATGCCAGGGAGATATGTATACTGTTCTGACTTGGTGGTGCACATGTAGCCTGTAGCCTGTTTCAGAGAAATGGCATAATTGAATATTGTAAGAGCTTTCTTTGTCTGCTTACACGCCCCTTTATTTGTCCTATGGTTCTGACTTGGTGGTGCACATGTAGCCTGTAGCCTGTTTCAGAGAAATGGCATCATTGAATATTGTAAGAGGTTTCATTGTCTGCTTTACACGCCCCTTTATTTATCCTATGGTTCTGACTTGGTGTACAGGGAGGATACTATATGAACGGCCAATGTTCTGATAGGCTCTTATCTGCTCGCTGTTCCCTTATGCAGTTGTTTGTACATTTTAATTGTCAGCAGAAACCATCTGTTTAAGTAAGTCAGCCATATCAGCTATCTTTTTTAAAAGGTGGCAAATGAGGCTGAATGAACTGTTTCTCTGCAGGACAAGGCTCCGCTGACAGCCAGGTGTAGCAGTGGTAAGGGTTCACTCCATGTTGCTGAAAAAAGGCACTGCTGTTGGGACAGCTTTATGTAGGCCCTAACAGTTTGTGGGCACCGTTTGTCACCGTTATAGTGCAATTGATGTATTGTTTAGTGTTGTGTAGTGGCTTTGCTTTTCCCCACCAAGATTTACACCACTGATATATATCAACAAAACAACTATACGTGGAATATAAAACACACAATATAACTATACCTGAATATAATACACACACAACATAACTATACCTGAATATAATACACACACAACATAACTATACCTGGAATATAATACACACACAACATAACTCTACGTGGAATATAAAACACACAATATAACTATACCTGGAATATAAAACACACAGAACATAACTATACCTGGAATATAAAACACACACAACATAACTATACCTGGAATATAAAACACACGCAACACAACTATACCTGGAATATAATACACACAACATAACTATACCTGGAATATAATACACACAACATAACTATACCTGGAATATAAAACACACAACATAACTATACCTGGAATATAAAACACACACAACATAACTATACCTGGAATATAATACACACAACATAACTATACCTGAATATAAAACACACAACATAACTATACCTGGAATATAAAACACACACAACATAACTATACCTGAATATAATACACACACAACATAACTATACCTGGAATATAAAACACACAACATAACTCTACCTGGAATATAATACACACACAACATAACTATACCTGAATATAATAATTGACTTCTACCAGTACCCTGCCTGTATATTGTCTCGCTATTCTTATTTTACTTCTGCTCTTTAATTACTTGTTACTTTTATTTCTTAATCTTTTTTGTCTTTTTTCAATTGTGTTGTTGGTTAGGGGCTCGTAAGTAAGCATTTCACTGTAAGGTCTACTACACCTGTTGTATTCAGCATTTCACTGTAAGGTCTACTACACCTGTTGTATTCAGCATTTCACTGTAAGGTCTACTACACCTGTTGTATTCAGCATTTCACTGTAAGGTCTACTACACCTTTTGTATTCAGCATTTTCAGCATTTCACTGTGAGGTCTACTACACCTGTTGTATTCAGCATTTCACTGTAAGGTCTACTACACCTGTTGTATTCAGCATTTCACTGTAAGGTCTACTACACCTGTTGTATTCAGCATTTCACTGTGAGGTCTACTACACCTGTTGTATTCAGCATTTCACTGTGAGGTCTACTACACCTGTTGTATTCAGCATTTCACTGTAAGGTCTACTACACCTGTTGTATTCAGCATTTCACTGTGAGGTCTACTACACCTGTTGTATTCAGCATTTCACTGTAAGGTCTACTACACCTGTTGTATTCAGCATTTCACTGTAAGGTCTACTACACCTGTTGTATTCAGCATTTCACTGTGAGGTCTACTACACCTGTTGTATTCAGCATTTCACTGTAAGGTCTACTACACCTGTTGTATTCAGCATTTCACTGTGAGGTCTACTACACCTGTTGTATTCAGCATTTCACTGTAAGGTCTACTACACCTGTTGTATTCAGCATTTCACTGTGAGGTCTACTACACCTGTTGTATTCAGCATTTCACTGTAAGGTCTACTACACCTGTTGTATTCAGCATTTCACTGTAAGGTCTACTACACCTGTTGTATTCAGCATTTCACTGTGAGGTCTACTACACCTGTTGTATTCAGCATTTCACTGTGAGGTCTACTACACCTGTTGTATTCAGCATTTCACTGTAAGGTCTACTACACCTGTTGTATTCAGCATTTCACTGTAAGGTCTACTACACCTGTTGTATTCAGCATTTCACTGTAAGGTCTACTACACCTGTTGTATTCAGCATTTCACTGTAAGGTCTACTACACCTGTTGTATTCAGCATTTCACTGTGAGGTCTACTACACCTGTTGTATTCAGCATTTCACTGTAAGGTCTACTACACCTGTTGTATTCAGCATTTCACTGTAAGGTCTACTACACCTGTTGTATTCAGCATTTCACTGTAAGGTCTACTACACCTGTTGTATTCAGCATTTCACTGTAAGGTCTACTACACCTGTTGTATTCAGCATTTCACTGTAAGGTCTACTACACCTGTTGTATTCAGCATTTCACTGTAAGGTCTACTACACCTGTTGTATTCAGCATTTCACTGTGAGGTCTACTACACCTGTTGTATTCAGCATTTCACTGTAAGGTCTACTACACCTGTTGTATTCAGCATTTCACTGTAAGGTCTACTACACCTGTTGTATTCAGCATTTCACTGTGAGGTCTACTACACCTGTTGTATTCAGCATTTCACTGTAAGGTCTACTACACCTGTTGTATTCAGCATTTCACTGTGAGGTCTACTACACCTGTTGTATTCAGCATTTCACTGTAAGGTCTACTACACCTGTTGTATTCAGCATTTCACTGTAAGGTCTACTACACCTGTTGTATTCAGCATTTCACTGTGAGGTCTACTACACCTGTTGTATTCAGCATTTCACTGTAAGGTCTACTACACCTGTTGTATTCAGCATTTCACTGTGA
>NW_024607780.1:0-37019 GCF_018296145.1 Oncorhynchus tshawytscha | reverse complement strand
GATTGTTCACAATAATTAAAAAAATGAACCCCCAGCACAATGTCTTATCACCACATATTTAGTGGAATGTACACTACCGTTCAAACGTTTGGGGTCACTTTGAAATGTCCTTGTTTTCCATGAAAACATATATGAAATGAGTTGCAAAATGAATAGGAAATATAGTCAAGACGTTGATAAGGTTATAAATAATGATTTTTTTATTGAAATAATAATTGTGTCCTTCAAGCTTTCCTTTCGTCAAAGAATCCTCCAATTGCAGCAATTACAGCCTTGCAGACCTTTTGGCATTCTAGTTGTCAATTTGTTGAGGAAATCTGAAGAGATTTCACCCCATGCTTCCTGAAGCATCTCCCACAAGTTGGATTGGCTTGATGGGCACTTCTTACGTACCATATAATCAAGCTGCTCCCACAACAGCTCAAAAGGGTTGAGATCCGGTGACTGTGCTGGCCACTTCATTATAGACAGAATACCAGCTGACTGCTTCTTCCCTAAATCGTTCTTGCTTAGTTTGGAGCTGTGCTTTGGGTCATTGTCCTGTTGTAGCAGGAAATTGGCTCCAATTAAGTGCCATCCACAGGGTATGGCATGGTATTGCAAAATGGAGTGATAGCCTTCCTTCTTCAAGATCCCTTTCACCCTGTACAAATCTCCCACTTTACCAATACCAAAGCACCCCACACCATCACATTGCCTCCACCATGCTTGACAGATGGCGTCAAACACTCCTTCAGCATCTTTTCATTTTTTCTGCATCTAACAAATGCTTTTCTTTGTGATCTGAACACCTGAAACGTAGATTTGTCTGTCCATTACACTTTGTTCCAATCTTCCTCTGTCCAGTGTCTGTGTTTTTTTGCCCATCTTAATCTTTTCTTTTTATTGGCCAGTCTGAGATAAGGCTTTTCTTTGCAACTCTGCCAGCATCCCAGAGTCGCCTCTTCACTGTTGACGTTGAGGCTGGTGTTTTGCGGGTACTATTTAATGAAGCTGCCAGTTGAGGACTTGTGAGGTGTCTGTTTCTCAAACTAGACACTAATGTACTTGTCCTCTTGCTCAATTATGCACCGGGGCCTCCCACTCTTTCTCTTTCTATACAACACAGTGTTGTACGAGATCTTCAGTTTCCTGGCAATTTCTCGCATGGAATAGCCTTAGTTTCTCAGAACAAGAATAGACTGACGAGTTTCAGAAGAAAGTTCTTTGTATCTGGCCATTTTGAGCCTGTAATCGAACCCACAAATGCTTATGCTCCAGATACTAAACTAGTCTAAAGAAGGCCAGTTTCTTTAAAATCAGGACAACAGTTTTCAGCTGTGCTAACATAATTGCAAAAGGTTTTCTAATGATCAATTGGCCATTTAAAATTATAAACTTCGATTAGCTAACACAACGTGCCATTGGAACACGGGAGTGATGGTTGCTGATAATGGGCCTCTGTACGCCTACATAGATGTTCCATAACAAATCAGCCGTTTCCAGCTACAATAGTCATTTACAACATTAACAAAGTCTACACTATATTTCTGATCAATTTGATGTTATTTTAATGGACAAAAAATGGACAAAAACTCCAAACTTTTGAATGGTAGTGTATGTAATGTGCAAAAGTACCTTCAATATGTAATATGTACAGTTTAGGTCGGAAGTTTACATACACCTTAGCCAAATACATTTAAATTCAGTTTTTCACAATTCCTGACATTTAATCCAAGTAAAAATTCCATGTTTGAGGTCAGTTAGGATCACCACTTTATTTTAAGAATGTGAAATGTCAGAATAATAGTAGAGAGAATGATTTATTTCAGCTTTTATTTCTTTCATCACATTCCCAGTGGGTCAGAAGTTTATATACACTTAATTAGTATTTGGTAGCATTGCCTTTAAATTGTTTAACTTGGGTCAAACGTTTCGGGTAGCCTTCCACAAGCTTCCCACAATTAAGTTGGGTGAATTTTGGCCCATTCCTCCTGACTGAGCTGGTGTAACTGAGTCAGGTTTGTAGGCCTCCTTGCTCGCACATGCTTTTTCAGTTCTGCCCTCAGATTTTCTATGGTATTGAGGTCAGGGCTTTATGATGGCCACTTCAATACCTTGACTTTGTTGTCCTTAACTTCTTTGGGACTGGGGGGCAGTATTGAGTATCTTGGATAATAAGGTGCCCAGAGTAAACTGCTTGCTACTCAGGCCCAAAAGCTAGAATATGCTTTGGATTTGGATAGAAAACACTCTGAAGTTTCTAAAACTGTTTGAATGATGTCTGTGAGTATAACAGAACTCATATGGCAGGCAAAAACCTGAGAAAAAATCCAACCAGGAAGTGGGAAATCTGAGGTTTGCAGTTTTTCAAGTCATCGTCTATCGAATATACAGTGTCTATGTGGTCATATTGCACTTCCTAAAGCTTCCACTAGATGTCAACAGTCTTTATAACCTTGTTTCAGGCTTATACTGTGAAGGAGGAGAGAATGAGAGCTGTTTGAGCCAGAGGTCTGGCAGAGTGCCATGAGCGGATCCCGCGCCCGCCCGTGAGAGTTAGCTGCGTTCCATTGCATTTCTAAAGACAAAGGAATTCTCCGGTTGGAACATTATTGAAGATTTATGATAAAAACATCCGAAAGATTGATTCTATACATCATTTGACATGTTTCTACAAACTGTAATATAACATTTCGCCTGAACAAGTGATTGCGCATTATGCATTTGGATTACTGGGCTAAACGTGCAAACAAAAAGGAGGTATTTGGACATAAATGATGGACTTTATCGAACAAAACAAACATTTATTGTGGAACTGGGATTCCTGGGAGTGCATTCCGATCAAGATCATCAAAGGTAAGTGAAAATTTATAACGCTATTTCTGACACCTCTCCTTCTTTGGAAAATGGCTGGATGTTTTTCTGTGACTAGCGCTGACCTAACATAATCGCAAGGTGTTTTTGAAATCTGACATAGCGGTTGCATTAAGGAGAAGTTTATCTATATTTCCATGCATAACACTTGTGTCTTTTATCAAAGTTTATTATGAGTATTTCTGTAATTTGATGTGGCTCTCTGCACTTTCACCGGATGTTTGTTTGAGACAATGCATTTCTGATCATAACACACCAATTTCAAATGAGGTTTTTGGACATAAAGATTAACGTTATCGAACAAAACACACATTTATTGTGTAACATGAAGTCCTGTGAGTGCCATCTGATGAAGATCATCAAAGGTTAGTGATTCATGTAATCGCTATTTCTGAATTTTGTTAGCCCTCTCCTTGGCTGGAAAATGGCTGCATGGTTTTCTGTGACTAGGTGCTGACCTAACATAATCGTTTGGTGTGCTTTCGCCGTAAAGCCTATTTGAAATCAGACCCTGTGGCTGGGTTTACAAGAAGTTTATCTTTAAAATGGTGTAAAATACTTGTATGTTTGAGGAATTTAATTATAGGATTTCTGTTGTTTTGAATTTGGCGCCATGCAATTTCACTGGCTGTTGGCGAGGTGGGAAACTACCTTCCCACATATCCCAGAGAGGTGCCATTTGCCACAACTTTGGAAGTATGCTTGGGGTAATTGTCCATTTAGAAGACCCATTTGCGACCAAGCTTTAACTTCCTGACTGATGTCTTGAGATGTTACTTCAATATATCCACATAATTTTCTTTCCCTCATGATGTCATCTATTTTGTGAAGTGCAGCAGTCCCTCCTGCAGCAAAGCACCCTCAAAAGAGGATGCTGCCACCCACGTGCTTCGCGGTTGGGATGGTGTTCTTTGGCTTGCAAGCCTTCCCTTTTTCCTCCAAACATAACGACGGTCACTATGGCCAAACAGTTCTATTTTTGTTTCATTAGACCAGAGGACATTTCTCTAAAATGTACGATCTTTGTCCCCATGTGCAGTTGCAAACCGTAGTCTGGCTTTTATGGCGGTTTTGGAGCAGTGGCTTCTTCCTTGCTGAGCGGCCTTTCGGGTTATGTCGATATAGGACTCGTTTTACTGTGGATATAGATACTTTTGTACCTGTTTCCTCCAGCATCTTCACAAGGTCCTTGTGTTGTTCTGGGATTGATTTGCACATTACGCACGAAAGTATGTCAATCTCTAGGAGACAGAATGCGTCTCCCTCCTGAGCGGTATGACGGCTGCGTGGTCCCATGTCGTTTATACTTGCGTACTATTGTTTATACAGATGAACGTGGTACCTTCAGGTGTTTGGAAATTGCTCCCAAGGATGAACTAGACTTGTGGAGGTCTACCATTTTCCCATGATGTCAAGCAAAGAATCACTGAGTTTGAAGCTAGGCCTTGAAATACATTCACAGATACACCTCCAATTGTCTCAAATTATGTCAATTAGCCTATCAGAAGCTTCTAAAGCCATGACATCATTTTCTGGATTTTTCCAAGCTGTTTAAAAGGCACAGTCAACTTAGTGTATGTAAACTTCTGACCCACTGGAATTGTGATAGTGAATTATAAGTGAAATAATCTGTCTGTAAACAATTGTTGGAAAAATTACTTGTGTCATGCACAAAGTAGATGTCCTAACCGACTTGCCAAACCTATAGTTTGTTAATAAAAAATGTGTGGAGTGGTTGAAAAACGAGTTTCAATGACTCCAACCTAAGTGTATGTAAACTTCTGACTTCAACTGTATTTGGCTTACCTTTGTTTTGTTTTGTAACATTTGTCATAAAGTTACATCTGACAGAACTGAGAGAATCTCTATAGTCACAATATTAGATTTTCTCATCAGTGCATGTAATAATGTCTTAAAATGGAGAATGTCAACAACACGATGCCTTAATGTAAATGAACAAGATGGTGGAAGAGAAACATACAAGATCATCATATATATTTTCCCCTTTCTCAGGAGCCCAAGTGCAACAGGCCACAGACAACAGTCTCTTCTATTTGGGGATGATAACAGGCGTTGCAGCATGTGTAGCTGTCCTGGTGTTTGGTGGCGTAATCATGAGGAAAATTCATCTCAGGTCAGATAATACTAATAGCTTGGTAAAAGAGTTGCTGTAATGAGTGTTTGTCAGCCTTTTGGTATTTGAATAATTACTTAGTAAGAATGGTGCATTCTCAAATACAGTTAAAGTCGGAAGTTTACATACAGTGGGGCAAAAAGTATTTAGTCAGCCACCAATTGTGCAAGTTCTCCCACTTAAAAAGATGAGAGAGGCCTGTAATTTTCATCATAGGTACACTTCAACTATGTCAGACAAAATGAGTGAAAAAAATCCAGAAAATCACATTGTAGGATTTTTAATGAATTTATTTGCAAATGATGTTGGAAAATAAGTATTGAATTGAATTGAGTTGGGTCACTAGTGTCTAATCACAACACTGTTGTGGCTTTTCACTTCTCACTTCCTGTCAAAAGTGAGAGTGGTGAGAGAAAAAATTCTCCACAAATGTGCTGTGTAAAACATGTTTCATTTTGTGCTATGTTAATTCAGTCTTCTTGTGTATTGCTCAACAGAACACAGCTACAAGTGTCTGGAAACGTCAAGGAGGTGCCACAACAACACTATTTATGTTTTTGTTTACCCCTGTTATTGCTAGCTGGTGCATGTTAGTCATAAGAAGGCATCTTCAGAGACTACCCAACAAACCAAAATTGGTTCTGTGAACGTTCCTAGAACATTCATTAGATTGCCCCAAAATGTCTAATTAACCCTAACTAGAATTTAAAGGAAAAAACACTCATTCCCATAATTTACAAAATGAAATAACACTAATATGTGAGAACAATATGTTTCATTTTGGCGTTTCATGTGAAAATCTGTTGACTACAAAATCCACAATGCAATGCTGTCGCTATGAGCTGACTGGCTAGCTAGCTGGCAAACGTAGCTACACACAATCAGCATAGTAGCCTAAACAAACTGCACTATCAATTTAGGAGTCTACAATCTCGCCATGTTTAACCTGCAGATCGATGTGCCTCACAGAGTGGAGTCTGACATTCACAACGACACCATGCAATGCACCCTGGACTGAAGATGCAGCCAAATAGGAGAAATGTGTTAGACCCTCTGTTAAATTACACATTTCTCGAGGTAGGAATATCGCAAAAGATCATCAATGGCTCATTGGAGAGAAGACTACCTTCCACGTTATGATATCGGCTAGTATTAGAATCTGCCACGTATGCTAGATGTTTTCACGATCTAAAAGTCATATTAACTTCCAGTGTAGCGAGAGACACATTAACACAATGCTACATCATACTGGCCGAAGTTCTACCTGCATGAACCGCAATAATTCAGACACACATGAAAACATGAAATGATCTCTGATCACTCAGAGATATACAAAAACAATATAACATTCAAAATGGGTGGATCTTTCCTTTAATGGGAATGTTAGCTAATGTCCCTGGGAATTAAATCTGCCAATTTATTAGAATTTTCCACAGCCCCCAGCCTGGTCTCATAGACTAGACGTAACATAGTAAATGTAATCCGGGACACTCAAATTAGTATGCTATGTTTGGTATGGTTACATAAAACAGATGGTTAGTTTTGGCAAAAACAAAAGTAGGCCGGTTGGATGGGTGGTCGTATAACATGCGTATAATGTGAACATCAGCAACCCAAAGGTTGTGAGTTCAAATCTCCTCACAGACAACTTTAGCATTTTAGCAACCTTTCAGCTACTTTGCAACTACGTAGCATGTTAGCTAACCCTTCCCCTAACTCCAACCCTAACCCTTTTAACTAACCCTAACATTAACCATAACTCCTAAATTTAACCCTAAACGCTAGTCTAGCTAACATTAGCCAGCTAGCTACCATTAGCCATTTAGCTACAATTCATAACATATACATTTCAAATTTGTAACATATTTTATGTTTTATACGAAATGCTCTGAGAACAGGTTGCAGTCCCATATGACATTACAGTGTAATGCGGTGACATATGGTTTATGTCTTTGTAGGAGGAGCAACGGGACATCGAGCCCTACAGCACATTCACAAGGAAAACCAATGGGCTTTACTCAACTCTCCAGCTGCTTAACCCCTGACCCTGATCCTCTTGCACTGTTGACCAATGATGACATGGTATTAGACATATTTTTGTAACATACAGCTTATACAGTGGAGTGGTAGATATACATTTACTGTGCAAGGTATGAAAATGCCCTTTGAAAGTCTGCCTATTTTTTCCTGTCTGACTTGCCATACATCAGCCTCTCCTTTACTGTAGATCTTCTGTGGTGGTTGTAAATATCAACACACACTGTCTGCAGGCTGCACATCTGTTATGGAAATACAATTGTTAAATACATGTTTCAAAATTATAGCTGTTCTGTTGTTGCTTTCTGATAGAACAAAGCATGTTTCTGTGGAGATCACCTGATATCAAAGTCATAAACTTTTCCACCAGGTGTCAGTGTACTGTTGTAAAACTGCCTCTATATTCAAACTGTAACTTTAGAAAACAGAATATTAATGAAGACATTTCAAATTTGTAACATATTGTATGTTTTATACACATATTATTATAAATATTGATAATAAAACAAACAAAAGAACAATATGTGATTTATATTCTGATTTATTAGAACTGCATTTCCCCAAAAAACAAATTAATGTATGTATTCTATGTACTTCTGTGAATGCAGGGCCAGTCTATTAAATGACTTAACTGTTTCATGGTGTCCCTTGCCTGTTTCCCTGCTGCACACCTCAGTAATATTAATGTGTCCCCTACCTTTTTCAATTCTGAATCTTTTTAACAGAAGTAAAAATCTGTTACAAAAACAATACAAGTCATATTCTGTCTGTTACTGTAAGTATCCTCTGGTTTGACACATTGAGACAGAGCTACATAAACACTACTTAAAGGCTCTGCATGGTCAATGCCATGTCTGCAGTGGCCGTACAGATTTACTGGGATATTGATCTGATATCTGCAGTGGCCATACAGCATTTACTGCGATGCGGCCTCTGCAAAAGTCAGGGCATTCATACCTCTTGCGCTTTGCATAGCAGAGCTGTTGTTAAGGAAGTGAGTTTGTGTTTCTACAGGACTTCCCGCCCACACCTACCGTCAACCAATCATGTCAATGAGATACAGTGCGCTATACGGAGCTTCCGCATTGTTACACAATTTGGAAAGAACACAGCGATGTGGTATGGAGCTTGATTTGACCTCTAACCTCCAGAGGCTTTGCAATTGCGTCACATCCTCTCTGGACCACATTTTCGAATCAAGCTAAAATGTGCTTTTAGAGAGAGTGATTAGTGAACAGATGGTTGATTCTTAAAGGCTCTGCATGGTCAATCTAACATTTGCATTCCATACAGCATTTACTGCAGTGCTGCCTCTGCAGAAGTCAGAATATTCATACTTTGTGCGATTCGGGAGCTGTAATACGCATCCAATAAATTTCTGCATCGCACCACTAATAGTGATTCTGGGCTAAACTCTATAGTCATCCAGCTAATTACAGTACCAGTCAACAGTTTGGACACACCTACTCATTTAAGAGTCCTTATTTTGACTAGTTTATACATTGTAGAATAATAATGAAGACATCAAAAATATGAAATAACACAATGGAATCATGTAGTAACCATAAAAAGTGTTAAATAATTCTAAACATATTTAATATTTTAGATTTTTCAAAGTAGCCACCCTTTGCCTTGATGACAGCTTTGCACACTCTTGGCCTTCTCTCAACCAGCTTACCTGGACTGCTTGTCCAACAGTCTTGAAGGAGTTCCCACATATGCTGAGCACTTGTTGGCTGCTTTTCCTTCACTCTGCGGTCCAACTCATCCCAAACCATCTCAATTGGGTTGAGGTCGGGTGAATGTGGAGGCCAGGCCATGTGATGCAGCACTCCATCACTCTCCTTCTTGGTCAAATAGCCCTTACACAGCCTGGAGGTGTGTTGGGTCATTGTCCTGTTAAAAAACAAATGGAGAGTCCCACTACGCGCAAACCAGATGGGATGGCGTATCCCTGCAGAATGCTGTGGTATCCATACTGGTTGAGTGTGCCTTGAATTCTAAATAAATCACAGAGTGTCACCAGCAAAGCACCCTCACACCTCCTCCTCCATGCTTCACGGTGGAAACCACACATGCAGAGATCATCTATCATCTGTTTACCTACTCTCTGTCTCACAAAGACATGGCGGTTGGAAGCAAAAAATCTCAAATTTGGACTCATCAGACCAAAGGACAGTTTTTCACCGGTCTAATGTCCATTGCTTGTGTTTCTTGTCCCAAGCAAGTCTCTTCTGATTATTGGTGTCCTTTAGTAGTGGTTTCTTTGCAGCAATTCGACCATGAAGGCCTGATTCACACAGTCTCCTCTGAACAGTTGATGTTGAGATGTGTCTGTTACTTGAACTCTGAAGCATATATTTGGGCTGCAATCTAAGGTGCAGTTAATTCTAATGAACTTATCCTCTGCAGCAGAGGTAACTCTGGGTCTTCCTGTCCTGTGGTGGTCCTCATGAGAGCCTGTTTCATCATAGCGCTTGATGTTTTTTTTTGCGACTGAACTTGAAGAAACGTTCAACATTCTTGACATTTTCTGTATTGACTGATGGACTGTCCTTTCTCTTTGCTTATTTGAGCTGTTCTTGCCATAATAGGGACTTGGTCTTTTACCAAATAGGGCTATAATCGGTATACCACCTCTACCATGTCACAACACAACTGAACGCATTAAGGAAATCAATTCCACAAATCAACTTAACAAGGCATACCTGTTAATTGAAATGCAATCCAGGTGACTACCTCATGAAGCTGGTTGAGAGAATGCCAAGAGTGTGCAAAGCTGTCATCAAGGCAAAGGGTGGCTACTTAGAAGAATCTCAAATATATTTTGATTTGTTTAACACTTTTTTGGTTACTATATGATTCCATATGTGTTATTTCATAGTTTTGATGTCTTCACAATTATTCTACAATGTAGAAAATAGTAAAAATAAAGAAAAACCCTTGAATGAGTAGGTGTGTCCAGACTTTTGCCGGCACAGTACAAGCAATTGGCTAAACGAAAAGACCTTACCTCTTCTGAGATGTTGGAGTCCGTTTCCTGGTGCTTGACATAGGAGCTCAGCCAATAAGGTATGAAGTAAAAAGGCTGCACTGTTTTCCACATGCATCTCCATCCCGAATCTCCCCATTGCCCCCAGCTAAATTAGGGTACAGTTAGCTATTGTTTGTGTATTTTACACTATGTTGAGGTAAAACTCGAAGTATAATACTTATATGAATGTCAACCCTAACACATGTTCCTGTCATCGTCATCAATCAAATGCATTAGTTAGAAACTACTTTGACTACCACCACCGATGTCTGTATGCTAGCATGATGCGACCAGTTTATACCTATGGGAGTTAGAATTTAGATATATTTTTCTAAACCTACAGCGAAAACAGCCAATTATATCCAAATCTGATTTTAGTAACACATTGTGGGCCTGTTACAATACATCAATCATGACAGATTTAACAAATATCCACTTTGTTAGATTTGTTGAATGTGCGCCAAAACAGCTTCCTTCTATCCCCCGCGTTCTGCATTCCATTTACCTCTTTACCACATCTATGCCCATTACCTCCCAGATCTCCTTCCAGGAGTTCACTCATTCGGGTCTTTGAAATCCCAACACAAGGTATCATACATATGTTTTTTATTTGTGCACTTGTTCTGATAGCCTTTCGTCAAAGTTATCCATGTTTGTTGTCAAGGCAGCGCGTTTGTGTTTATACAGGATGTACCGCCCCCACCTAACGTCAACCAATCATGTCAATGCCGAGCTATACGGAGCCCTCTGAATTGTGACAACATTTTGGAGGCGCACAGCATTGCTTGACAGAGCTTGATTTTGCCTCCGCAAGCACCGGGGGCACTACAATGCGCCTCACCCTCAGAACAGAGCCTCCGGAACACATGTTCGGATCAATATTAAATTGGCCTTTATAGTCTATAGGTTATGCACTGAGCCAGTCCCAGTAATCTTGCTTAATGTAAGAGGTGAGAACTCTACTGTTCTACTCTCACTCTTATTTCTGGTGTGTTTAATAAGTACACAGTAGATGGTGCCACATTCTGGAAGTTTGAATTTTAGCCCAACAAGCCCAGCCACAAACTGAGGGATGGAGCTGGAGAATAACCACTCTCAAAATCATCAACACAGCTACAGATGCAAACCAAGGACTGACAATCCAAGAGATTGACATGACAGTTTAAAATATTTTCACACAATAGGCTACATTGTTTTTTTGTTCTTTTTACAATGAATGAATGTTTTATTGGTTCTTTTGGAATCACAGGAGAAGTGCAAAATAAATACTACAAGAAGAGCAGAAACGTTCATGTATCTAAACACTGAAAAACAGACACGGAGACAACAAAAACATCAAACAAATCGATAAAACAACCTTATAAGAACACTTCTAACAGCAGCTGTGACTAATGTGAATATGGCACAGACAGTAAATAACCCTATTAAGGTATGGCTTACGTAAAGAAAGTGAGAGAGACAGTTTTGAGTAAAAATTATCATATTAACCAGATTAGTCAATAGTGATTTGGTGTGTGTGGCAATGTGATGAGAGTCACTCAGTAGTCGTCATCTTCTAGAAGGTTTCTGAGAGAGAAAAAAAGAGGAGCAAACAAAATGGCAATATTTCAAATGGATGAATACACAGGTCATTGTGAGGAAGAGTGTTTCTTCTGTACAAACAGTAGCCTACAGAAATAAGATGAAATGACAAAATGTGAACATGGTCTGACAGCCATTGTGGGACCAAATGTTTAACTGCCAATTATAGTCTTAGCTTAATGTAGGAGATAAGAGATAATAAATAGAAGATATATGAAATAAAATTAAGATTATGTGACCTCTGGTGCTATCTTTGAATTAGAATGATTTGAGCTCACCTTGTTACACCATCATCTGATTCTTGAATGGAGATACTGTAAAAAGAGAACAGAAATGTGGTTTGTTTTGACAAATGTAACATGATGAGCAACACAACAGAAAGATACTCACATGCAGCTGAGTGCATGGATAAGGAGAACATGACTACTCTATGACCACCTCAACAGTACATCATTTCAGAGCTTCTTCCTCAAGAGAGAGACTACAGCAGAGTGAGAGAATGAAGGTGTAAACCTACCTTTTACAGCCTCCTGAGCTTGATGCATCCTGCGCTTGTCTGACGAGCTGAGGGATTTTATCCTGAAACAAAAGGCCATTTTTTAGTTCTGTTTTATTTTTGGGTAACTAATTTATACTAAAAGCTTTTGTAACATTCTCAATATCGTCTGTTTCAAGCTTTCTATCGGGATAACCAAATAAAGTTGTAAAAATACTCACATTGATGGACTGGAGTTTGGTGTGTCCCTGAAAGATGTACTGACAAGAACCATTTGTTTTTAACGTCATTGACTGATGTTAACATGACCACTCTATGACCACAGACATGATTCCAAAGTTTGCTCAATGAGAGAGATAAATATAGAAGACAATCAGACTATGAGATATTAATTAAGTAAGCCTACTTCTTATTCATCCTACGCTTGGTTGACGAGTTGGTTGATGAGTGTGACCTGAAAAAATAAATATACTTTTTTGTTATCAGTATTATTTATCTTAAAAAGCTATTTCAAATACAAGTGTTTTAATCTATCCAGGTGGTAGGGATACTCACATGTGTGATGGACTGGAGGTTGGTGTGAAACTGAAATAAATCAAAATAAACAATGTAATGACAAGAACCACATCATCGTATTCATTATTCTTTTATTACAAATATTTAATCATGAAGAATGTGTTTTAACCTGTATAGCAAATATTCTCAGAACATGTAATTGTCATGTTTCATGTTTTCTTTCAAATAGGTATCAATCACAATCCCTTAAATGTTCTTTAGGGACTTACTGTTTGGATGGTGATCTGTTCTGTTGTGTCTTTAGAGGCGTCTTGCTGTGTTCAGGGTCCGGTATGTTTTTTTCCCTGCACATCAGAGATCAATTGGCTTAGTCAACTGAAAGCAGCTAAATCACATATTGAATTCATAGTAACTGTTTTAAGTTAAGGATTTTTAAATTTATCTCTACCTGTAGGAGGTGTCTTTTCTATTTTGCCGCCATATTACACAGAATACAGAGATGAGACACACTGAACCCAAGACTGAACCCATCACTGCACCAACCACTGTACCTGTGAATGAGAGAGATGTCAAGAGAAGACAGAGGTCAACTTCCCAGGTACACTACACCAAAGCCTCATACATGTAAATATGGCTCTGCACCACACCTGAAAGTTGAATAGGAAAAGAGCCAGTCAATAGGTTGATTATGACCTGTCATTATTAGAATAACAACCACTTACCACTGATCCTGTCATCATCAGAGACCTGAGATTGACCTAGCACAGAAATACACAGGAAGTACTTCATCATGAACACAGACAGTACTTCATCATGAACACAGGCAGTACTTCATCATGAACACAGGCAGTACTTCATCATGAACACAGGCAGTACTTCATCATGAACACAGGCAGTACTTCATCATGCACACAGCTAGTACTTCATTGTGAACACAGGCAGTACTTTATCTTGACCACAGGCACTACATCATCATGACATCATCCTGATCATGTCATGTTCAGGGTAGCAGGTAGCCTAGTGGTTAGAGCGGTGGGCTAGTAACCAAAAGGTTACTAGCTCAAATCCCCGACCTGACAAGGTACAAATCTGTCATTCTGCACCTGAACAAGGCAGTTAACTCACTGTTTGTCATTGTAAATAAGAATGTGTTCTTAACTGACTTGCCTAGTTCATATATTGACATTTTAAAAGATGGTGCTATTAATCCTAACCGTTTCTCACCTGCAAATGAAGCTTGATCACTAGCTGGAATCACCTCTGAAACCACCTTGATGGAACCACCAAAGGATAGTGAAGCAACACACCTAACCTTTTTGTCAGTTAGACTGGACACTACCACTGTTGCAGTAGTTGTCACAGTGACAGTTCCATTGGGATGGGTGACATCAACCATGGTGGAATGTTCTATCATTATGTCATCCCAGGTTACTATAGGAACAGGTCGTCCAGTAGCAGAACAGGACAGAGTGGTGTGACTGTTGTTGGTTTGTGTGATGAGGAGTGAGGGTCCATACAGCTCTATAGAACAACAACAAACACAGTTCACAGTGAATGTAAATACTATTATGTATTCATTTACATATTTTACTAAATTATTCCATTTACATGATTTACTAAATTATTCACCATCACTATCCAGCTACCACCCGGTTACTCAACCACTCCTCATCAGAGGCTGCTGCCCTATATACTGTACATAGACATGGAATCACTGGCCACTTTAATAATGGAACACTAGTCACTTTAATAATGTTTACATACTGCTTTACTTATTTCATGTATATACTGCATTTTAGTCAATACCACTCCGACATTGCTCATCCTAATATTTATATACTTCTTAATTCCATTCTTTTACTTTTAGACTTGTGTATTGTTGTGAATTGTTAGATACTACTGCAATGTTGGAGCTAGGAACACAAGCATTTCACTACACCCGCAATAACATCTGCTAAATATGTGTATGTGACCAATAACATTTGATTTGATTCCATTTTGTATGGATGTATGATCTGATAAAATGTCTCCCTGAAATTGAAAACAAGTTTTTCTGGGGCAATCATTTACAGTACATTATGTTATCACATTTTACCATTGACTTTGAGGCAGGTGGTTCCACTGATAGCTCCCTCTGGAAAGGTGTTAAACAGACACTTGTAGCAGGACTCGTCTCCTCTTGACACTCCTCTGATGATGATAGAGCAGTTCTGCAGTCCCTCGTCTTCAAACTCCACTTTCCCCTTAAAACGTAGGTTGACATTGGGACCGTGTTTGCTGTAGGAGGCCAAATTTTCATTCTCCCCAGTTGTCACTTTTTGCCATGTGACTTGACGCACGTCTTTGAGTGTCATGAGCTCACAGGTTAAGACTGCATCTTCTCCCAGGGTTGCTGTGACAACCTGCTGTGTTCTCACCAGATGAGAGAGCCCTGCACGAAGACACTACTTAGTACTTACAGTACTGCATTAATGGGATACAATACAGTATAAAGAGTACAATATTGTGGTGTAGTACTCATAATGGTCAGAAGGAGGAGTACGGAGGTAGGGGAAGTCCAATCTAGGCGGGAGGACGTTAGGAAGTTATGAATGAAGGCACCTGTAAACTGATTGCAGTATGGGTTCATGTGTTGAATTATTAAAGTAACAAACTACAGAATGTGGGACATCAGTGAATATAAGGAACTATGGCTATAGATCAATCCCCTTACTTTGTTCACTGATTAAACCATAGTTTATACAGTGACATTCACTACACTGTACAGTTAATACAGGGAATTTCCCTACACTATACATGCATGCATTTCACTACACTACTGTAATTAAATGTATCTGTATAGCTTTTAATGTATCTGAAAAGTTAAAAATAAATTCAATTATGAATCTAGTGTTGTGAAATAAACAGATTTGAACAGTAAAGCACATCTCCTAAGAAAAACAACAGTATCAGCAATATTTTGTCAATAAAAAGCTGACAAATGCAGTATATCATGCATAAAACTGATTCTCTCACCTTTAGGTAGGATTATCAGTAGAATAAACAGGTAGTTGTAGAGTGCAGGAGACATGGTGTAAATGTGAGTTCTCTTATGAAGTCACTTGAGATTTTGAATTTTCCTCTTTACTGTGTCCAACCCACATGGGTTTGAATGAACCTATCACATATGGACCTTTTTTGCAGAAGCCCCTCCCATACAATAAAAGTGAAAGTAAACTCGGCTGGTGCAAGTTTTTCTTCCATAGTGTAAGCCAGTGTCAGAACTATTGTTTAACCTGTTTAAGTTGAGGTGGTTAAAGGAACTCTTCTCAGGACATAACACAGATAGGAGCTGAAATATTACACACACGTCGCCAAGTGAGCCTGGTGCAGAGCTATAACAACATACCCCTGATTTTAACAGGTGATTTTACTGTAAACAGAGCTATAACAACCCACCCTGATTTTATATGGTGACGTTACTGTAAACAGAGCTATAACAACCCACCCTGATTTTAAAATGGTGATGTTACTGTAAACAGAGCTATAACAACCCACCCTGATTTTAAAATGGTGATGTTACTGTAAACAGAGCTATAACAACCTAGACTGATTTTAAAATGGTGATGTTACTGTAAACAGAGCTATAAAAACCCACCCTGATTTTAAAATGGTGATGTTACTGTAAACAGAGCTATAACAACCTAGCCTGATTTTAAAATGGTGATGTTACTGTAAACAGAGCTATAACAACCCACCCTGATTTTTAAATGGTGATGTTACTGTAAACAGAGCTATAACAACCCACCCTGATTTTTAAATGGTGATGTTACTGTAAACAGAGCTATAACAACCCACCCTGATTTTTAAATGGTGATGTTACTGTAAACAGAGCTATAACAATCTAGCCTGATTTTAAAATGGTGATGTTACTGTAAACAGAGCTATAACAACCTAGCCCTTAATGAGCAAGCGATGCTTTCCCCTCCCACAATATTTTCCCAAAATGAACCACAATTTACAGTATACTGCATTAAATATATAGCAAAACAGCAATACAGTACTTTCGTTTTTATTTGTATTGAAAACAACTCAATAATTGCTATAGTGAATATTAAATTATATATCACAGCGTAGATATTTGGTGTTTATATCCCTTGCACTTTCTGCTTTAACAAAGACTTCTAAACTGCCAGGGTGAAACAGATCAATAGGACGTCAACCGTTAAAGGTTTTGCTGCCACTCTGATCTGTCCCCTATATAAATTACATTTTTGGGAACCATTCCCACATATTAGTTAAATTCGTACAGAATTCTCACTAACGGGTGCAACAAATATATCCTCTTACAAGACACACCACAAAATATGTTAATGAGTCAGAAGCAACAATACCATGCACTCACTAGTGTTCAAAAGGTTTTTGCGGTATAGTACTGTATTCTGAGGTACAGTAAATTACTGGCAGCAATAGGTAGGTTATCGAGAGTTTCAAGACAAGGTTTGTAGAATTCCTTAAATACAGTATATTACTGTATTATTTGGGCATACAGCATTCTCACTCACAGGTACAACAATTATAGCCCCTTACAAGAGACGCCTTAAAATATGTTCATGCACCAGACTCTTTCCCGCCCATAGAGTCTTTTCCACAATGCAACATAATGAATTCTGTAAAATATATTTAAGGTATTTTGCTGTACATTCTACAGTGTTTTACTGTTGAAATTACAGTAACGCCTTACAGTGTGCCTCCTCTACAATCCCCTACAATAAGAGCAGCTATTCTTTGCGTACAGAGAAACAATTGCTTCAATATAGCCTATATATTTATAATTTACTTTAAAATGTATTAACTTTTATATGTGGCAGAAACATAACCATTCACAATGCTTTAATCTGATTGGGCTACTTCAAAAGTCTCCTGTAGGCCTGCGCATGTTCATCAAAATACAATTCCAGCATCCTCAAAATGGCTTGACATTAACCAGGTTTCCATCCAACCTGATTATGTGAGTAAAGTAGCCTACATATCGAGTAAAAAATGTTCACAACATCATGATAAAGCATGCAGTTTATTAGACTACAGATTAAATAAGTTATGGTGAACTTCACAGGGTGGTGGAAGTGCACAGTGATGAAGTTGATGCGCCTTTCAATAAATATTGAAGTTCTTATTGTGGTGACATGATGATCGATGCTTGGCTGCCATTTGACAAATAAAAATAATCTTGCACTTTTGTCCACAATAATCTCATCTCCCTATATCAAAGTGTTATGGTACTACCCTTATGCACTATGCTTTTCCATGTGCCAACTTTTACTATTCCGAAGGTCAGCATAGTCTCCCAGTCTAATGGAATATCCTGCCCTCTATCCACCATTCATAGTGACAATAGAGGTAGGTGGATCGTTTTTCCAGATCTGCAGTAGGCTAACTAGCAATCATACCACATAGAAAAGTATTCAAAGCTGTGTCACTATGGTGTCAAATCCGATTCAAAAGTGGAACAAGCACATGGCGCCAGTGGACGAGATAAAACGCCTTTGCAAGAGCAAACACTGAGTCCAGAGAGAACAAATGTGGCCAGGGTAGAGATGATGGCATCCTTTGACTCAAGAAACCTGCTTCAACATATAAAATGTTGAATTCCACCTTGTAGTGCAACCTTGTTTAGGCCTCAGCTCAGGCATCCCCATCTGGTTTTGTGTAGACTTTCGTTTTTCAGCACCTGCAGTGCTCCTGTGGAAGTATTCCACAGCTGCTTTCACTTTGTCCACAGTGGGCTTCATCACCTTCAGAGCATCTCTTACAATCAGGTTGATTGTGTGGGCAAGACATGGATGATGGGTCCATTTAAACATTTTCATGGCTTTCGTTATGTTAGCTGCATTGTCACTAACACAACAGACCACTTTTCCATCTACTTGCAATTCTCTGGCCATTCTCAACAGTTCCTCTGCCAAGTTCTCTGAGTTGTGTCTGTCACTGAACTCAAAGCAGTCCAGAAGACAGCTAGACATCGAGAAATCTTCAATGAAGTGACATGTAAGAAGTGGTTACCCTTGATGTCCAGCAGTCAGTGGTAAGGCAAACTGCAGTAGCTTTTTGGACTATTTCCCGCACTGAAGCCTGTGTTCTCTCGTACAGTTGTGGAATCAGTGATTTTGAAAGCGTTGTTCTGCTTGGAATGGTGTACATTGGATTTAGACTATTGCTATAATAACAATTATATAACATAATCATTTCTAAAACCTCTGTCCTCCACGATCGAAAATGGCTGGAAATCGGTGGCAATCATTTTAGTCAATGCAATATCAATTTGACCTTGTTTTTCTACAGACATAGAGTTTGGCATAAACTGGTCCATAGAAGAATGTGTTGCCATGGGTTGCGGAGTAGGCCTACTTGACTGAGTGGATACATCTCTACGTGTGGAGGTGCTGGCTCCACCACTATCACTAACAGGCCCGCTAGTTTCTCGAAGCGCCGCTACAGCTAGCTTCACAGTTGGGTGCACAGTTCGCATATGCCGGTGTAGGTTGTGAGTAGAACCGGCTTCATATGAGATTTTGTTTTGGCAAATTCTACACTGTGCTCTAACATTGTCTACATTATTAAAATGCATCCAAATGCTACTGTGCTTCGAATCATTTTCCAGCTGTTGTTTTCACAGCTATCCTTCCTCTCTCTCCTCAGCTGCTAAATATGTGACTGAGTGAGTTGGCTCGGCCCTCCCTCACGCATCTTTGGTTCATTGATTGTTAGTGTGAACAGACAGTCAGAACGAATGTGTGTGCTTGAGCATTTAGGCCTATATTATTTCATTTCTTTTTTCGATCTTTTATTTAGTTAATTATATTCATTTGAATATTTTGATTATTCATATCTTAATTTTTTAATCTTTTATAAATACCGGTAGATTTAGCTCTTCTGATATGCGAGCCGGCTCCCAACATTCACCTACAAAAGCCGGCTCTTAGAGCGGACTCGTTCGCGAACGACCCATCACTACAGTAAACGCCGAACGAGTTGGGAAAACAAGCAGCTTAATGATAACCAAATTAATTGGGAAATACATTCTAATAGGTATACTATACCTGGAGTAGAATGGAATCTACTTGCTAAAGTTAGCTACCGTATTACTTGTTAGCTAGCAACATTTGTAAAACGAAAAGCAGACTGCCGGAGCCAATATTTAGGGTTTAAGCCCAAAGTCACTTACACAGCACATGGGGATTTTGAATTATATGAAGACACAAAGGGAGAATCTGGTACCTGCTACCATTCATCCAGTACATAACCAGTCCCAAATAATAGAATGTAAACTGAGATATGATAAACCAGCTAAATTCAGGTTAACATGTCAGAATCAGCTTTAAATCGACAAATACATTTGCGTGACAAAAAATATATAGATGCAGAATTTCCACAGATCCACATACAGTGTGTATATACTATGAACACTACAATATATATTATGCATCTAAGAGATGTGCAAAGAGCAATGTGCAGTTCTGGGATGATAGTGCAAGGGGCATAGTCTGTGGATGAATAGCGCAGGGTGCAAAGTCCATGCATGAGAGGATCATTGTGGACCAGGTGGTTGGTTTGTGAGGGCCACGTGCGGGGGAAGAAACTTCAGGTTGCAAGAGGTTTTGGTCGTGATTGACCTGAACCATTTGCTAGAGGGGAGTCTTTGGGAGAGGGGGTGACAAGGGTGGAAGGGGGTCGGTGGTAATCTTTCCTGCACGCTTCCTTGCCCTGGAGTCGTGCAGGACCTCTATAGGCTCTGCCCTAATTTATGTGTTCTCTGTCACCTGGAGCTGTATTGAAGATGGTCTAGGAACAAAATGACAATGACCAAGGACAAGTCAGCCCTTCCCTCTGAGGGGCCAAAATATATCTCTGTTACAGTTTCCAGAGGACTGACTATTGAATGTGACAGAATAATACTACGGTATCCATCTGAAACTTGTTCACGGAGGAAAACTCTGATATACTATCTATATGGATGTATTCTCTGCGGTAACTTCTATCTGAACCTCAAAGAGGTTCTATTGTCCTCCCTGGAATTCTGGCTTATTTACATAGGTCTCATCCCCCCACACAAGCCTTTAAATACTGTGACACCCTGTGGAGATTGGGCCTGGGAGTGTTTAGGTTACTGTAACGTGGTATTGTTTGATTGCACAATGGTGGTTGGTTTTGGGTTGAAAGTTCACACCTTTAGATATTATAAATGGAATTTAATACCTTGGTAATTTTATCCTGTATTTCCTAGGTTTCTAGGCCTCTGGCCAAGTAAGCTCTTTGTTCATGCTATGTCCTGTAAATTAACCTTAGGATCTTCAGTTGAAGTCAGAAGTTTACATACACTCAGGTTGGAGTCCTTAAAACTAGTTTTTAACCATTCCACAAATTTCTTGTTAACAAACTATAGTTTTGGAAAGTCGGTTAGGACATCTACTTTGTGCATGACAAGTAATTTTTCCAACAATTATTTCACTGTTTCACAATTCCAGTGGGTCAGAAGTTAACATACACTAAGTTGACTGTGCATTTAAACAGCTTGGAAAATTCCAGAAAATTATGTCATGGCTTTAGAAGGCTAATAGACATCATTTGAGACAATTGGAGGTGTACCTGTGGATGTATTTCAAGGCCTACCTTCAAACTCAATGCCTCTTTGCTTGACATCATGGGAAACTCAAAAGAAATCAGCCAAGACCTCAGAAAAAAAAAACTCAGTTTTCACAATTCCTGACATTTAATCCAAGTAAAATTTATGTCTTAGGTCAGTTAGGATCACCACTTTATTTTAAGAATGTGAAATGTCAGAATAATAGAGAGAATGATTCATTTCAGCTTTTATTTCTTTCATCACATTCCCAGTGGGTCAGAAGTTTACATACACTCAGTATTTGGTAGCATTGCCTTTAAATTGTTTAACTTGGGTCAAACATTTTGGGTAGCCTTCCACGGGCTTCCCACAATAAGTTGGGTGAATTTTGGCCCATTCCTCCTGACAGAGCTGGTGTAACTGAGTCAGGTTTGTAGGGCTACTTGGTCACACACACTTTTTCAGTTCTGTCAACACATTTTATATAGGGTTGAGGTCAGGGCTTTGTGATGGCCACTCCAATACTTTGTCCTTAAGCCATTTTGCCACAACTTTGGAAGTATGCTTTGGGTTATTGTCCATTTGGAAGATCCATTTGTGACCAAGCTTTAACTTCCTGATTGATGTCTTGAGATGTTGCTTCAATATATCCACAATTTTCCTACCTCATGATGCCATATATTTTGTGAAGTGCACCAGTCCCTCCTGCAGCAAAGCACTCCCACAACATGATGCTGCCACCCCCATGCTTCACGGTCCTCCAAACATAACAATGCTCATTATGGCCAAACAGTTACATTTTGTTTCATCAGACCAAAGGATATTTCTCCAAAATGTACGATCTTTGTCCCCATGTGCAGTTGCAAACCGTAGTCTGGCTTTTTTATGCCGGTTTTGGAGCAGTGGCTTCTTCCTTGCTGAGCGGCCTTTCAGGTTACGTCGATATAGGACTGGTTTTTACTGTGGCTATAGATACTTTTGTACCGGTTTCCTCCAGCATCTTCACAGGGTCCTTTGCTGTTGTTCTGGAATTGATTTGCACTTATCATCTCCAGGAGACAAAACGTGTCTTCTTCCTGAGCGGTGTCGTGTCTTTGTCTATGCCGGATTAAGTGATATGACATGCTATTCTATAAAATAATTTCTCTGTAATTAATATTACCTGATTAAGCTAACTAGAAAGACGGGGCACCATGAAATAATGTTTACAGAGCTGTTATCTTCCGAATAAACTCTTAAAGACCTAGTAATCTTTTACATCAGTAGCAGTCAACATTTAATCCTCACTTTATTCAGTCTCATCTGAATGTTGTAAATTCTTGGTTATCTTCACGAACCCTGGCTAAGAAGTTGAATCAGCAATACAACATTTTGTTTAATTAGTTATTTACTAATTACCTAAATAGTCACACAGAATTACATCTACACAGAATGGATCATACATTGATTACAAATTATGTCATAAAGGAAAACATCCCTAGCGAACGGAACAGATATGACGGCTGGTTACACAAAGGGGTTGGGTTCTGAAGAGTGGGAAGACTGAGTAACAAAGGGAGAAGCTATGCTATCATAAATACAGAATCTTATACATTCTAAATAACCGCCCATTTGGAAAAAGAAAATGCAAGGAACATTTACTCTGATCTGCGCTTCAATAGATTGGTCGAAGATGGAAGGCCGGGTTGCCCAACAGGGATCTCTTGTCCTCTGAAGAATGTCTCTGGTGGTAAACTGTATACGTTGTAGTATCGTTGTGTGTTAATCAAATCAAATTTATTTGTCACATACACATGGTTAGCAGATGTTTATGCGAGTGTAGCGAAATGCTTGTGCTTCTAGTTCCGACAATGCAGTAATAACCAACGAGTAATCTAACTAACAATTCCAAAACTACTACCTTATACACACAAGTGTAAAGGGATAAAGAATATGTACATAAAGATATATGAATGAGTGACGGTACAGAGCAGCATAGACAAGATGCAGAAGATGATATAGAGTACAGTATATACATATACATATAAGATGAATAATGTAGGGTATGTAAACATTATATTAAGTAGCATTGTTTAAAGTGGCTAGTGATATATTTTACATCATTTCCCATCAATTCCCATTATTAAAGTGGCTGTAGTTGAGTCAGTGTGTTGGCAGCAGCCACTCAATGTTAGTGGTGGCTGTTTAACAGTCTGATGGCCTTGAGATAGATGTTTTTCAGTCTCTCGGTCCCAGCTTTGATGCACCTGTACCTACCTCGCCTTCTGGATGATAGGGGGTGAACAGGCAGTGGCTCGGGTGGTTGTTGTCCTTGATTGATCTTTATGGCCTTCCTGTGACATCGGGTGGTGTAGGTGTCCTGGAGGGCAGGTAGTTTGTGGAAGGAGCAGTTGCCGTACCAGGCGGTGATACAGCCCGACAGGATGCTCTCGATTGTGCATCTGTAGAAGTTTGTGAGTGCTTTTGGTGACAAGCCAAATTTCTTCAGCCTCCTGAGGTTGAAGAGGCGCTGCTGGGCCTTCTTCATGATGCTGTCTGTGTGAGTGGACCAATTCAGTTTTTCTGTGATGTGTATGCCGAGGAACTTAAAACTTGCTACCCTCTCCACTACTGTTCCATCGATGTGGATAGGGGGTGTTCCCTCTGCTGTTTCCTGAAGTCCACAATCATCTCCTTAGTTTTGTTGACGTTGAGTGTGAGGTTATTTTCCTGACACCACACTCCGAGGACCCTCACCACGCAGTCTTGGGTGAACAGGGAGTACAGGAGAGGGCTCAGAACGCACCCTTGTGGGGCCCCAGTGTTGAGGATCAGCAGGGTGGAGATGTTACCTACCCTCACCACCTGGGGGCGGCCCGTAAAAAAGTCCAGTACCCAGTTGCACAGGGCGGGGTCGAGACCCAGGGTCTCGAGCTTGATGACGAGTTTGGAGGGTACTATGGTGTTAAATGCTGAGCTGTAGTCGATGAACAGCATTCTCACATAGGTGTTCTTCTTGTCCAGATGGGTTAGGGCAGTGTGCAGTGTGGTTGAGATTGCATCGTCTGTGGACCTATTTGGGCGGTAAGCAAATTGGAGTGGGTCTAGGGTGTCAGGTAGGGTGGAGGTGATATGGTCCTTGACTAGTCTCTCAAAGCACTTCATGATGACGGAGGTGAGTGCTACGGGACGGTAGTCGTTTAGTTCAGTTACCTTAGCTTTCTTGGGAACAGGAACAATGGTGGCCCTCTTGAAGCATGTGGGAACAGCAGCCCACGTTTTACAGGAGCTGCTGCTAACTCAACGGCTAGGAGGTATCACTTCTGGAGTGAATAAGAGTTCAAAGTTGCCATAATTTGAAGCTTGTGCTATTTTCTGGCTGGTATAGTCGAAATTCATCCTTTCGGCGTGTCGATCGTCACCTTCACATTGAACACGATGCTAATTTCGTTAGGTTATTATCTGAGCCTTTTCAACGTAGGACCGTCGTCCTCACATCCTCGGAACAGAAAGTTGAATTTTCGTCAACGGGTTTATATAGTGGTGAAAGAAGGGCGTGTTTCATAGTTTACCACCAGTGTCTGTTCCCTTGGGCCTCTGAGTGAGCAGAGTTTACCACCAGTGTCTGTTCCCTTGGGCCTCTGAGTGAGCAGAGTTTCTCTATGACAAACCACTCTCACTTAAAAAGCTAAAATGACATTTCCACAAACAGTTTCATATTTAAACATTGAAATAACACAACAATTCCATGTGAATCTGAACTAGAATGTGTCGACTTTCCAAGATAGTTTTTGTCATCCTGTCATTAGTAGTAATGTGTCAAACAACTGATCTGAGATCATATTCATTAAGTAACGCATATTTTTAACTGGTTGGATTACCGAAATATGGATCTGTTTCCCACCTTTCGATGTTGCCAGACTCTCTGTATTACAAAGGCTTTACAAGAGTGAACTCTATAAAGTAGAGGGGGAAAAGGTAACCAGGGACCACAATGATAGAAAATTCCAACACGGTCAATGTCACCCACCCAATGGAACTGACACTATGACAACTACTGCAACAGTGTCCAGTCTACCTTACTAAGACACCAAGGTTAAGTGTGTGGTGTCTTCTGGTGGTGCCACTAAGGAGGTTTCTATGGGGATTCCAGTCAGTGATTAAGTCTCATTGGCTGGTGAAAGAGGCCATGCTTTGTTAATACATACATTATAATTGGCATGATTATAAACATGTTGGCATGTTTTGTGTTTCTTTTTTATGGTCTAGGTGATTCTCAAATATCTGGATCACTGGAAACTCAATGATTGTAATAGTGCCAAGTCATAGTCAACCCATTTACTTTCTGGAATAGTGCCAAGTCACCCTTTTACTTACGCCCCTTGGAGGGGGAACGCAACGCAACTCCCGTGGAGTGAAAGAGGTATGGGATTGTAGATGCGGGTAAGGATGACAGAAAATTTACAGTTTACTGGGAATTTATTCCATCACACGGTCATTTGGGGTAAAGGGGCCCAACAGAACCAAAGCAAAGAACGTAAAAGTCAAAGCCCCCTCTCCTACCTTACCTGCCTACCCACTACTTACCACCACCTGGTGTGCTACCCAAAATACATGGGGTGGTCCCCCAGGTCTTACCTAGTGGGCATAGACAGTAAATACTATGGGTTATGTATGCCTGCAGGCCTCTTGCCTAAGGACTCCCTAGGTGTCTTCCCCACTGGGAACAAAAACAGAATAATACCAACAATTTCAATAATCAAAACATACCTCCACAGGACCTGTTACGAAATACTATCTGGGAAACAACCAACACTGGACATACCAACCAGCTTTCGCTGAGAAACAACCAACACAGGACTTAACCATCAGATCTGAGAAAAAAAACACAGGATATACTAATCAGCTCTCACTGAGAAACAACCAACACAGGACTTAACCATCAGCTCTCACTGAGAAACAACCAACACAGGACTTAACCATCAGCTCTATCTGAGAAACAACCAACACAGGACTTAACCATCAGCTCTATCTGAGAAACAACCAACACAGGACTTAACCATCAGCTCTATCTGAGAAACAACCAACACAGGACTTAACCATCAGCTCTATCTGAGAAACAACCAACACAGGACTTAACCATCAGCTCTATCTGAGAAACAACCAACACAGGACTTAACCATCAGCTCTATCTGAGAAACAACCAACACAGGACTTAACCATCAGCTCTATCTGAGAAACAACCAACACAGGACTTAACCATCAGCTCTATCTGAGAAACAACCAACACAGGACTTAACCATCAGCTCTATCTGAGAAACAACCAACACAGGACTTAACCATCAGCTCTATCTGAGAAACAACCAACACAGGACTTAACCATCAGCTCTCACTGAGAAACAACCAACACAGGACTTAACCATCAGCTCTATCTGAGAAACAACCAACACAGGACTTAACCATCAGCTCTCACTGAGAAACAACCAACACAGGACTTAACCATCAGCTCTATCTGAGAAACAACCAACACAGGATATACCAATCAGCTCTCTCTGATAAAAGGAACACTAGCTTTTATACAGCTGGAGGAGGAGTCTGTAGTGGGATACAGCTGTATCCTCTGACGAGAGGGCGGGGTCAGCTCCAATTTGCAATAGGGCCGACCAATCAGCTGCTTGGGGGAATCCAGGAAGCCATTTCCTGAAATACATACGCATACAAACACACAACAACACAGAAACTGGGGAACATAACACCTTCTTATGCTTAACCTGTGAATCATTCCATTATTCTGGTCACTTTCAATCTCTTTCATCACAGGTGCAGTGATTGGTTCATTGCGTCTCTGCTGTATGCTGTGGAGCCATGGCAGTGTTGTGGTGCAAAGGGAGAAATTACAATGTTATTTATAACATGTCATGTTGTTTACCCAAATTTACCCCCAAAACCCTCAATCTTTAGCTGGGTCACTGTGGGCGAAGATTGTGTTTTTATTCAGATATCTGAAATTACCGTTTTACTTTGACATTGATTGTCAAACTTCCATGTGTTTTCCCCAAAAACCATTAATGCTGGAATATGTGCTGTACCTTCCAGTGGAATATGTGCTGTACCTTCCAGTGGAATATGTGCTGTACCTTCCAGTGGAATATGTGCTGTACCTTCCAGTGGAATATGTGCTGTACCTTCCAGTGGAATATGTGCTGTACCTTCCAGTGGAATATGAGATTTGACTTCTTTCAGATTACTTTATCAAAAGTTCTCTTTTTTGATGCACAGAACCTGATAGACCTGAAATCAGGAGGACTCAACTAGATTCATGATTAAATTACTTAAATAATATGTATGTGGACAAAAATATTAGAATGATTTTGGCTGTTTGCAAAAACAATCTATTTGCAGATATTCCTTGTGAAGGTTCGTTGCAAATTCAAACATTTTACTCAAACTACAATATGTTCCACAGTGACTGTAAGCCCATTGGCAGCTTTTGCATTAAACCTTTATGGTTCACTGTACAGACACACTATTCCCCACAAAGATCTCTGAATTGACCAAATGATTTGTTGTTTCTCAGAAACTACTGAGCATGGTGTTGGTTGAGCACAATGTCTGCTCTGGTGCTGATCTAACCGTGGCGCTTATATATCAACAAGGGTGCACACTGGCCTTGACTAACACAATAAAAGCTAACTGGTGGGAAAAGACAAGGATGACTGAAACTTTCTCTCACTTCACTTCTTCTCTTGAGATGATCTTCTTCTCTGAGCGGGAGATCTCCCAGCATGCTCTGCTCCATTTCACCGGTGGGCAGAGCTATAGCTCTGATATGAAGAACTAACATTACTGATATGATTAACTACAAATATTTCACAGCCTTTTGTACAGCCGCCCGTGAATTCACTCCTAAGAAATGCTCAAAACTTAACTTTACTATCTTAATGCTTACTTAACTCTTACTTACATATCTTTCCCAAACATGAGAACAGATGTCTAGGGCTGTCTAGACACCCCATCAAGCCACCTCATCAACAGAGGTCCTGGCTAGGCATAACCACTAATAACACATAAACTCTAGTCCCTTACTTAAATGATGTAAAGGTTTCTCTGCTCTAGTGGAGTAGAGGAGCTGCTGTCCGTAGCAGCCAGGCAGGAACACTTAGCCCATCAGGAGCACACTGTGGTGAGAATGTCCTCCTGGGAGAGAGGTGAATGTCACTGATGGAACGCTGCTTTGTTCCAACAGCAGGAAACAGTCCAAACTACTAAGGTGTCAGCTGACAGGAAACTGCTTAGCTAATAGGGCAGCAGGGACACCTGACCCTTTGGGGAGCTAAAGACAGGGGCACCTAAAGGCCCGGCAACATGACCTGGCTAATAACTAAGGGCAGGACACAGTGGCAGGTAAAGGCTGGCAGACAGGTCCTACTATATGGTCCAACAGGTCTCCAGCAACTGACTATCAAAGGCTGTTGGGGCTACCAGCAGGGTATCTGTACTAGAGGCAGAGTTGTCAGAGGAAACAGTCTCTGTGGCTGGCACAGTCTGAGACTCGAAGGAGGGAGGGCCGGCTGTCTAATAAAGACAAACTAATTAAGCCTACACAGGTGCTACCACTAAACATACAAGGAGGGGGAGGAAAAACAATCAGTGGCAGCTAATAGGCCGGTGACGACGACCGCCGAGCGCCACCCGCCTGGGAAGGGGAAACACCCTCGGTCGGACTCGTGACAAGTTGGGACAACTTTATTATTATTATTATTATTATTTACAGTGTAGTTGTCAGAGGTTGATTTGATTTAATTTAAAGGTTGCAAAAATTCTAGAAAAATCTCCACAAAAGCCACGGCCCTTGCTGAGCAAGGGGAACCACTACTTCAAGGTCTCAAAGCGAGTGACGTCACCGATTGAGATGCTATTAGCGCGCACCACCGCTAACTAGCTAGCCATTTCAAATCTGCTACATGTGCTTATGATGAAGTACTGCCTGTGTTCATGATGAAGTACTGCCTGTGTTCATGATGAATTACTGCCTGTGTTCATGATACAGTACTGCCTGTGCTCATGATGAAGTACTGCCTGTGTTGATGATGAAATACTGTCTGTGTTCATGATGAAGTACTTCCTGTGTATTTCTGTGCTAGGTCAATCTCAGGTCTCTGATGACAGGATCAGTGGTAAGTGGTTGTTATTCTAATAATGACAGGTCATAATCAACCTATTGACTGGCTCTTTTTCTATTCAATTTTCAGGTGTGGTGCAGAGCCATATTTACATGTATGAGGCTTTGGTGTAGTGTACCTGGGAAGTTGACCTCTGTCTTCTCTTGACATCTCTCTCATTCACAGGTGCAGTGATGGGTGCAGTGATGGGTGCAGTGTTGTGTTTAATGTGTCTCATTGCTGTATTCTGTTTAATATGGCAGCAAAAGAGGAGAAAAGACACCTCTTCCAGGTAGAGAGAAAAACTATTACCTTGAAACTGAACAGTTACTCTGAATTGAATGTGATTTGACTGCCAGTTGTTTACTAGTTGATCTCTTATCTGGTGTAGAAAACCCCCAGTTCCTGACCCTGAAATCATCAGAAATCCCTTAAACACACCACCAACATCCAAACAGTAAGATGCTCATTCTAGAGAACATTTAAGGGATCATGATGGATACCTATTTGAAAGAACACATAATTACATTTTGAGAATATGCGCTATACAGGTTAAAACACATTCTTCATGATTAAATAATTATAATAAAAGAATAATGAATACGATTATGTGGTTCTTGTCAGTACATTGTTTATTTTGATTTATTTCAGTTTCACACCAACCTCCAGTCCATCACACATGTGAGTATCTCTTCAACACTTTTAAAAGCTCTTTAAGATAAATAATAATTATAACAACAAAATGTTTGATTTTTCTGGTCACAATCAGCTCAACAATCAATCGTAGGATGACTAAGAAGTAGGTTTACCTACTTTCATAGTCTCTTAATGTTTCTGTAATCTCTCTCATTGAGCAAGAAATTTGGGAATGAAACTCGGAAATGTGTTTCTGTGGTGTATGTTTCTTGTGGCTACATTGTCTGTTTTGATCCCTTTCAAACCAAGTTCCGTCACAAATGTGAGTATTTTTACAACTTTATTTGATTAGCCTGATAGAAAGCGTGAAACAGACAATATGGAGAATGTTACAAAATCTTTTAGCGTCAATTAACAAAAATGTAGTGGCTTTTAGGGCCCCTAGTGGCTGTGGGGCCCTAAGCAGCCATTTATGTCACCTAAAAACGGCACTGACTGTCACTAATATAGGATACTCCATTCAATCAATATTTAAATGGCCTTCTTTTATACAGAATATCTCCTGAGAGACAAATGACCTGCAATGTAGAAGGTGAGCTGAAATAATCATAAATAAATGATAAAGATGCAGTCAGAAGTATATATTTTTAATAAATATCTATGCCATTCTGTTGTATCTTTCTTAGGAAACTTTTAGAGAGTGACGAGAACTGAGGGACTACCATACTGCCTCACACACATCGGTTTCTATCCATAGGCATTGTGGGTACTGAATAGTGGACTGAATGGCTGACACACATAGACCTGCTGGTTGTTGTATATCTAAATACAGTCTGTATGTAAATATATTTTATAGTTGGTTAATGATGAAACATGATAAATCCACACTAGACTTGTTTGTGGTTTTATTCTTCACTTATTTATAAATCAAGTGTGGTGATATTATAACCTACACAATGTCATAATGTCGACAACTTTCATGGTGTGTTTTTGTGTGTGGTTTTCTTTCTTCAGTCTTTATAAATCAAATGCTGTAAGATACTCAATGTTGTGATGTCCTTTGTTGTGTGTGTTTGTTTTCAACTTTTCCAAATAAAATGTTTAAACAATGCTGTAATGTATGTTGTGACATCGCTTGTTATACAACGTGTCAAATCTGCTGCTGGCAATTCTTCAAGAGTGAATTGTCTTTGATTCTTCTGCAACTCAGAGTCCAACCAAAAATACACACAAGTGCCACTAGGGGTCGCCTAAATATAATTTTAGAGAGAGGTTGAAACGGTATTGATCCTGTAGTTTTACAGCGCTCATGCAGGGTTAGCCTATAGACCCTAAATTTATAATAATCAATGTATTTTGGGGGAATTGTATAGCCTACTTATAGAGAGCAATACTAATGGTGTATTTTTGTAGGCACTAACTCTGCCATTGTTCATTGGGAAAAGACGATTGGAAAATGTATGGACTTTTGTAAGGTCTTTCAATAAAGGCTGAAAATAAGGTCTGTGGCAACACAGGCTTAGGAGATCTTCTACGTTTTGTACTATGAGATCATCTTCATCACATAACAATTTTTTGTGATTTTTGAAGCATTTACGTAATAATAGAAACACAACACAGGATCTTAATGAATTATGAAGCCTTCATGTTAATAACTGACTGATCATGAATCAAAAAGCAGTCATTTGTAAATGTAGCACATGGAGAAACTTCCTCCTCAGCAGGGTCATTGTGAGGTCACTTCCATTTTAATTCCAGATAGCAAATTCCAATTCTAATTCCAAATTGATTCCTAATTCCTAAATTCCTAATTGAAAGGCATTGAAGAGAATTGGTCTTGGAATTTCAGTGTACTTCATGTATTGACTGGAATTGACCCCAACCTTCTGCCTCAGCTTTAAGTGTCCCGCTTGCATTGCCTCATTAGCTTTTGTTATGTGTCGTGGAAATTTCCTCTATTTACCTAATCATGAGCGCAAACCACACACAAGTCAGAGTTAGTTATCAAAGTCCATCTTTAATTATATGAGCTCTATCACAATCCTGTGACTCTCAGATGAATTCAGTGTCTATCCATGAATTCTCTGAGAGCCCCTTACACATTGCAACTGAGATCCTTTAATAGCAAAGAACACACGTAGTCAGACAGCATAGACATAATAAATCGTTCAGCTTTGTCTCCTTTCCCAAACCCCAGAACCATAAACCAATCCTCCATATCAACAGGCATATATCAAATTGTCATTTAGATACAACCCACTCTAAATACAACCAATCCTGGACAAGCTCACGGAGAGGAGAGTGAGGCTATAGGTTAAGATAAGAGGGAGCATGAGAATGATTCCAGACACTGCCATCCTCCTCTCCCCGATGGGAAAAGTAGGGAGTGACTGGCACACAGACACAGTGGAGCAAAAGATATGTTTACACATGATGACACCTTGACCTCTCCCCTCTCTGCGGCCCATGCAACTTAGTCTTGACATAGAACAGATACTGCAACCCCGCCACAGTATTATACAAAAATAACATTCTTGATGAGAAGTAACTTACAAACATATGATAAATATAAAACGTCTTACCTATGTTACCCACCAATTCTGATTATTCCCCAACACATGACATGGCCCTCTTTGGGTATAGTGAGCACCATCCCCCTCTCTCACCACCTCTCTTCCCCCTACACCCAGGCTTTGTTATTGCAGAGAATTGATTTGATAAAATAAGTCTTCACTTTAATGATGTCAAAGACACACTTTTGATCAGCTAAGATGCATGAGGGAGGACGGTCAAGTGTGCTAGCAAAGCAGAGGTCCCGAGTTTGTGCCAGATATGGGCCAAATCAGGGGGAAGCGGTACTCGCTAAACAGGTAGTGTATCGTCCTTTATATAAACAAAATAATAACATTCAGAGTAGATAAAGATGTGACGTGTAAAATATCGTATTGGATGAGATATAGCCTTGTACACTAGCCCCAGGGGAACGACTTCAATCACAGAGCCCATGGTCCCCAGTAGGAGTAGGCACTGGTGAAAATGCATTGTGTGACCCAGCCAGAACCAAGACACCCTCCGTGGGGATAGAAAAGCGTGATATGCGAGTAAGTCTAGCTCAAGACCCAGAAACAGAATGCGCTTAGATGGAGTCAGACAACTATTTTTCTGGTTTCTTATGAAGCCTAGACTGAATACCAGACAGTAGCATGGATGTGTGTAACTGCTCCTTCAACTGTGCTGCCAACAGCCAATCGATTGTAAAAGTCGCCCGGCTAGTGAGCATTCTGAATTTGTAGGCTCCGAGGTGCTTGCTGGGTGCACATACATAGCATTCGGAAAGTATTCAGACCCCTTCCCTTTTCTACACTTTGTTACTTACAGCAGAGGTGGCCAACTCCAGTTCTTGGGGCCTGATTGGTGTCACGCTTTTCTCCATCCCAAACACAGCTGATTAATCAAATTGGATTCTAAACTGAAGCTCATGATTAGGTGACTATTGGCGTCAGTTAACGCAGCCTTGTTCTAAAATTGATTAAATACCTTTTTCCCCTCATCAATCTACACACAATACCCCATCATGACAAAGCAGAAGAAAAAAAAAAAAAACGTATATGCGTATTTACAAAAGTATTCAGATCCTTTGCTATGAGACTCGAAATTGAGCTCATGTGCATCCTGTTTCCATTGATCATCCTTGAGATGTTTCTACAACTTTATTCGAGTCCACCTTGGGTAAATTCAATTGATTGGACATGCCTGCTTCTGGAGACGGAAGGATATGTCCTCTCTCAAACGGGCATGAAAAGCATTGAGCTTTTGAGTGGTGCGAATGCCCTTCACCCCTGGGATTACCCGGTTCCAGAAATTGGAAATAGTAATGGAGTTGCCAAGCTAGGAAGTTTAGCATGATAGCCGACGTTAGCCAGGAGGCATTTTAGTCTAAATGAGGCTAATTAACTAAATCGGTGGTTGACCGAGACAGACGCATACACAACACCCAGGCAGACAAGACATTTCCTCCGACCATCAACCCAATCCATCTCTGCATCCCGCAACTCGGACTCAGCCAAGGTATAGACACGAGGGAGAGGAAGTCACTATCGGAAACCACAAGGCCCCTGAAGAATTCTACATGATTGTCAAGAGAACCTGTGTCCATGACTAGGGATACAGTGCCAGCTGCAGGCAAGCCACTTTTACCGACACCATCTCCTAGTTCCGCACACAAACTGATTAGAGTGAGGGCAGCCAGACCATGCACCTAGCCGGGACATACAAGGTTGCAAACCCGAACCTGGCTTGTTAGACTTTTTTCGTTTTGGTCGTTTTAGCCATCTTACTCATTACTACAGCAAGGCCAAGCAATCCAAAGAATAACTTAGTGGTTTGTAGTTAGGAAACCAGGAGAACAAATCCAAACTCCAGCACACAACGTCCAGGGGTGAGCACGCTCTACCACAAAGGGACAGTTTAGTTGGTGCAGAAAAGACATTCTGTACTTTGAAGGCCGAGACTAGGCACTAATGACGCCAAAAGTATGACTTTACTTATGTAATAATTACTATTACTTAAATTGATACTCAAGATTTACTCAACCAAACACACACCATAAGTCTACTTTTTCATCACTTTTTACTACCACATGACCTCATTCACCTTACATCAAAGTTCAACACGTGCTGTCATTTTGAAATGGAATGAGGTTAAATAAATGAAGGATAAAATATTGCAGACAAAGAAAATAACTGGACTTATGTCATATTTTGTGAGAGAAGTGAACATTATCTATAATATGTTCCACTCTTCTATTTAGTCTTTCAATAAGTAAACAGCAGGTGGTCTTGATAAAGCCACAATCTGGAGTTTGTGTTTCAGCCCAATGATAGCTACATTAGCTGAGGGATGGAGAAAGGTAACATTACAAACATGGATACCGCAATAATACAAAAATAGAATACATTTGGTTAGTGTTAGAGTTGATTGAAACTAACCATAACCTGCATCAGGTCTACACTTGATAAAAAAGCCTTATGGTGGTGCAGAATCTATTGTTGTTTGTGTCTAAAGAAGGAAGTTGACCTGTTGATGTGTCTGTAGCTGATCATAAGACCTCTCTGTGGTGAGAGCTCTGCAAAGACTCCAGTCACAAAGACCAAGATGCACTAGCAGAGGTGTAACACAAATACAAGCTAGACAACAGCACCACTTCCTCCTCTCAGCTCTCAAGGTCCATTATAACTAGTCAACCCAAGTGTTACTTTGTTTCTCTATTGAACAACTAACGTTGGATAGACGTTGAGTTCTGTACTCAGTCTCAGCAGACAACATTGAGTAATGTGTGGTTCTGCAGTTGGCCAGTATGTTTGTATTCAGGCTGCTTCTGGTGCTGTGGGATGCAGTTAGTCAATAAGAAATCAACTTCACTACTAATGCTCAATCTGAAAACCATGAAACAGGACCCTCAATCTGTTTCCCTTCATGTTGGCAGTGGCTGAAATAAAGACATCCTTCTGCCCAACCCAAACACTTTATGATTTATTTTTTAAACATATAGAGTGATAAGTGGGGAATGACTGTCAAGTGTAATTTCAGACCAACCATAATGCAGAGGTGTAAAGTACTTAACTAGTCCTTGAAAGTATTTTTAATTAAGTCGTTTTTTGTGGTACCTGTACTTTACTATATTTATTTTTGACAACTTTTACTTCACTACATTCCCGTTTCCCATTATAAATCAGACCTGTCCTGAAACTGTACCAGTAGGGATACCAACGTAATGAATACAAATAACCATCACTTACATACACTTTATATAACCCCCATGTGTATTTACTGTTATGCAGTATGTGATGGTATGTGATGGTTGCACTGCATAGCCCTTAGACACAGCCCAAGAGATGCGTGGTCATTGTGAAAGTAACACTTTTACACAACACCAATTCCTCCTCTCGGCCAGCACCAGATCATGTAACTGGGTCAAACCTGTCAAAGGACCATCACTTTGGATAACTTTAGTTTGACTTTTGTTCTGCTGTCAGTCTGAGCATAAAATATTGGACTAACGTCTGGTTTGGCAGTTGGTCAGTATGTGTGGAAGACGTGCATTCAGGCTTTCTCTGCTTCTGCTGGTGTGGTGTATGTGCACAGCCTTAGAAGGTAAGATGTGTACTTTTCTCAAACACACAGCATGCATGTAGTTTGTACAACACTGAAAAAGGAAAGGGTCCTGTCCTCATGTTTCATTTGTTAAATTTTAACGGCATTATCATTACCTCGTATAAGAATAGGAGTTCTATTCAGCACAATCTGAACTGCATTTATGGAACCAGAAACTGTCAGAATACTCTATTTTATTTATACATTCAGAAGTTTACATACACCTTAGCCAAATACATTTAAAACTCAGTTTTTTCACGATTCCTGACATTTAATCCTAGTAAAAATTCCCTGTCTTAGGTCAGTTAAGATCACCACTATATTGATTTTTCCCATGTCAAGCAAAAAGGCACTGAGTTTGAAGGTAGGCCTTGAAATACATCAGCAGGTTCACCTCCAATGGACTCAAATGCTGTCAATTAGCCTATCAGAAGCTTCTAAAGCCATGACATCATTTTCTGGAATTTTCAAGCTGTTTAAAGGCATAGTCAACTTAGTGCATGTAAACTTGTGACCCACTGGAACTGTGATGAAGTGAATTATAAGTGAAATAATCTGTCTGTAAACAATTGTTCGAAAAATTACTTGTGTCATGCACAAAGTAGATGTCCTAACCGACTTGCCAAAACTATAGTTTGTTAACAAGAAATTTGTTAGTGGATGAAAAATGAGTTTTAATGACTCCAAGTGTATGTAAACTTTTGACTTCAACTGTGTGTACACACACACACACACACAAAAATATACACATTTCTCTTATGCAACAAACTGTGCATTGCAATTGTAATGCAAAACAAATATTTTAGATGAAACAATACACTCACAAACCATTT
>NW_024607779.1:0-37000 GCF_018296145.1 Oncorhynchus tshawytscha | reverse complement strand
CAAGTTGCAGCATGGAAATACGGAAATAAGCACTTTTCCATAAACAAGCTCTAAATCATGTTTGATGCACTCTGGATACAATGTTTTTACAGAACTGTTCAAACTAGATGATTAGGAACACTGCAGACAATTTTCAGCAAGTTGCAGCATGGAAATACGGAAATAAGCACTTTTCCATAAACAAGCTCTAAATCATGTTTGATGCACTCTGGATACAATGTTTTTTACAGAACTGTTCAAACTAGATGATTAGGAACACTGCAGACAATTTTCAGCAATTGCAGCATGGAAATACGGAAATAAGCACTTTTCCATAAACAAGCTCTAAATCATGTTTGATGCACTCTGGATACAATGTTTTTACAGAACTGTTCAAACTAGATGATTAGGAACACTGCAGACAATTTTCAGCAAGTTGCAGCATGGAAATACGGAAATAAGCACTTTTCCATAAACAAGCTCTAAATCATGTTTGATGCACTCTGGATACAATGTTTTTTACAGAACTGTTCAAACTAGATGATTAGGAACACTGCAGACAATTTTCAGCAAGTTGCAGCATGGAAATACGGAAATAAGCACTTTTCCATAAACAAGCTCTAAATCATGTTTGATGCACTCTGGATACAATGTTTTTTACAGAACTGTTCAAACTAGATGATTAGGAACACTGCAGACAATTTTCAGCAAGTTGCAGCATGGAAATACGGAAATAAGCACTTTTCCATAAACAAGCTCTAAATCATGTTTGATGCACTCTGGATACAATGTTTTTACAGAACTGTTCAAACTAGATGATTAGGAACACTGCAGACAATTTTCAGCAAGTTGCAGCATGGAAATACGGAAATAAGCACTTTTCCATAAACAAGCTCTAAATCATGTTTGATGCACTCTGGATACAATGTTTTTTACAGAACTGTTCAAACTAGATGATTAGGAACACTGCAGACAATTTTCAGCAAGTTGCAGCATGGAAATACGGAAATAAGCACTTTTCCATAAACAAGCTCTAAATCATGTTTGATGCACTCTGGATACAATGTTTTTACAGAACTGTTCAAACTAGATGATTAGGAACACTGCAGACAATTTTCAGCAAGTTGCAGCATGGAAATACGGAAATAAGCACTTTTCCATAAACAAGCTCTAAATCATGTTTGATGCACTCTGGATAAAATTTTTTTGAACTGTTCAAACTAGATGATTAGGAACACTGCAGACAATTTTCAGCAAGTTGAAAATACGGAATAAATAAGCACTTTTCCATAAACAAGCTCTAAATCATGTTTGATGCACTCTGGATACAATGTTTTTAAACAGAACTGTTCAAACTAGATGATTAGGAACACTGCAGACAATTTTCAGCAAGTTGCAGCATGGAAATACGGAAATAAGCACTTTTCCATAAACAAGCTCTAAATCATGTTTGATGCACTCTGGATAAAATGTTTTTTTAAACTGTTTATTCTAGATGATTATGAAAATTTTCAGTAAGAATGCATAAATAAGCACTTTTCCATAAACAAGCTCTAAATCATGTTTGATGCACTCTGGATACAATGTTTTTTACAGAACTGTTCAAACTAGATGATTAGGAACACTGCAGACAATTTTCAGCAAGTTGCAGCATGGAAATACGGAAATAAGCACTTTTCCATAAACAAGCTCTAAATCATGTTTGATGCACTCTGGATACAATGTTTTTTACAGAACTGTTCAAACTAGATGATTAGGAACACTGCAGACAATTTTCAGCAAGTTGCAGCATGGAAATACGGAAATAAGCACTTTTCCATAAACAAGCTCTAAATCATGTTTGATGCACTCTGGATACAATGTTTTTTACAGAACTGTTCAAACTAGATGATTAGGAACACTGCAGACAATTTTCAGCAAGTTGCAGCATGGAAATACGGAAATAAGCACTTTTCCATAAACAAGCTCTAAATCATGTTTGATGCACTCTGGATACAATGTTTTTTTAGAACTGTTCAAACTAGATGATTAGGAACACTGCAGACAATTTTCAGCAAGTTGCAGCATGGAAATACGGAAATAAGCACTTTTCCATAAACAAGCTCTAAATCATGTTTGATGCACTCTGGATACAATGTTTTTTACAGAACTGTTCAAACTAGATGATTAGGAACACTGCAGACAATTTTCAGCAAGTTGCAGCATGGAAATACGGAAATAAGCACTTTTCCATAAACAAGCTCTAAATCATGTTTGATGCACTCTGGATACAATGTTTTTACAGAACTGTTCAAACTAGATGATTAGGAACACTGCAGACAATTTTCAGCAAGTTGCAGCATGGAAATACGGAAATAAGCACTTTTCCATAAACAAGCTCTAAATCATGTTTGATGCACTCTGGATACAATGTTTTTTACAGAACTGTTCAAACTAGATGATTAGGAACACTGCAGACAATTTTCAGCAAGTTGCAGCATGGAAATACGGAAATAAGCACTTTTCCATAAACAAGCTCTAAATCATGTTTGATGCACTCTGGATACAATGTTTTTTACAGAACTGTTCAAACTAGATGATTAGGAACACTGCAGACAATTTTCAGCAAGTTGCAGCATGGAAATACGGAAATAAGCACTTTTCCATAAACAAGCTCTAAATCATGTTTGATGCACTCTGGATACAATGTTTTAAACATAACTGTTCAAACTAGATGATTAGGAACACTGCAGACAATTTTCAGCAAGTTGCAGCATGGAAATACGGAAATAAGCACTTTTCCATAAACAAGCTCTAAATCATGTTTGATGCACTCTGGATACAATGTTTTTTACAGAACTGTTCAAACTAGATGATTAGGAACACTGCAGACAATTTTCAGCAAGTTGCAGCATGGAAATACGGAAATAAGCACTTTTCCATAAACAAGCTCTAAATCATGTTTGATGCACTCTGGATACAATGTTTTTTACAGAACTGTTCAAACTAGATGATTAGGAACACTGCAGACAATTTTCAGCAAGTTGCAGCATGGAAATACGGAAATAAGCACTTTTCCATAAACAAGCTCTAAATCATGTTTGATGCACTCTGGATACAATGTTTTTACAGAACTGTTCAAACTAGATGATTAGGAACACTGCAGACAATTTTCAGCAAGTTGCAGCATGGAAATACGGAAATAAGCACTTTTCCATAAACAAGCTCTAAATCATGTTTGATGCACTCTGGATACAATGTTTTTTACAGAACTGTTCAAACTAGATGATTAGGAACACTGCAGACAATTTTCAGCAAGTTGCAGCATGGAAATACGGAAATAAGCACTTTTCCATAAACAAGCTCTAAATCATGTTTGATGCACTCTGGATACAATGTTTTTTACAGAACTGTTCAAACTAGATGATTAGGAACACTGCAGACAATTTTCAGCAAGTTGCATGGAAATACGGAAATAAGCACTTTTCCATAAACAAGCTCTAAATCATGTTTGATGCACTCTGGATACAATGTTTTTACAGAACTGTTCAAACTAGATGATTAGGAACACTGCAGACAATTTTCAGCAAGTTGCAGCATGGAAATACGGAAATAAGCACTTTTCCATAAACAAGCTCTAAATCATGTTTGATGCACTCTGGATACAATGTTTTTTAGAACTGTTCAAACTAGATGATTAGGAACACTGCAGACAATTTTCAGCAAGTTGCAGCATGGAAATACGGAAATAAGCACTTTTCCATAAACAAGCTCTAAATCATGTTTGATGCACTCTGGATACAATGTTTTTACAGAACTGTTCAAACTAGATGATTAGGAACACTGCAGACAATTTTCAGCAAGTTGCAGCATGGAAATACGGAAATAAGCACTTTTCCATAAACAAGCTCTAAATCATGTTTGATGCACTCTGGATAAAACTTTAGAACTGTTCATGTTTATTCGAGATGTTATGAAAACACTGTAGAATGCATAAATAAGCACTTTTCCATAAACAAGCTCTAAATCATGTTTGATGCACTCTGGATACAATGTTTTTAAACAGAACTGTTCAAACTAGATGATTAGGAACACTGCAGACAATTTTCAGCAAGTTGCAGCATGGAAATACGGAAATAAGCACTTTTCCATAAACAAGCTCTAAATCATGTTTGATGCACTCTGGATACAATGTTTTTTTTGTTAACTGTTCAAACTAGATGATTAGGAACACTGCAGACAATTTTCAGCAAGTTGCAGCATGGAAATACGGAAATAAGCACTTTTCCATAAACAAGCTCTAAATCATGTTTGATGCACTCTGGATACAATGTTTTTTACAGAACTGTTCAAACTAGATGATTAGGAACACTGCAGACAATTTTCAGCAAGTTGCAGCATGGAAATACGGAAATAAGCACTTTTCCATAAACAAGCTCTAAATCATGTTTGATGCACTCTGGATACAATGTTTTTTACAGAACTGTTCAAACTAGATGATTAGGAACACTGCAGACAATTTTCAGCAAGTTGCAGCATGGAAATACGGAAATAAGCACTTTTCCATAAACAAGCTCTAAATCATGTTTGATGCACTCTGGATACAATGTTTTTACAGAACTGTTCAAACTAGATGATTAGGAACACTGCAGACAATTTTCAGCAAGTTGCAGCATGGAAATACGGAAATAAGCACTTTTCCATAAACAAGCTCTAAATCATGTTTGATGCACTCTGGATAAAACTTTTTTTTGTTATGTTTATTCTAGATGTTATTTTTCAGAATGCATAAATAAGCACTTTTCCATAAACAAGCTCTAAATCATGTTTGATGCACTCTGGATACAATGTTTTTTAGTTCAAACTAGATGATTAGGAACACTGCAGACAATTTTCAGCAAGTTGCAGCATGGAAATACGGAAATAAGCACTTTTCCATAAACAAGCTCTAAATCATGTTTGATGCACTCTGGATACAATGTTTTTTACAGAACTGTTCAAACTAGATGATTAGGAACACTGCAGACAATTTTCAGCAAGTTGCAGCATGGAAATACGGAAATAAGCACTTTTCCATAAACAAGCTCTAAATCATGTTTGATGCACTCTGGATACAATGTTTTTTTACAGAACTGTTCAAACTAGATGATTAGGAACACTGCAGACAATTTTCAGCAAGTTGCAGCATGGAAATACGGAAATAAGCACTTTTCCATAAACAAGCTCTAAATCATGTTTGATGCACTCTGGATACAATGTTTTTTACAGAACTGTTCAAACTAGATGATTAGGAATACTGCAGACAATTTTCAGCAAGTTGCAGCATGGAAATACGGAAATAAGCACTTTTCCATAAACAAGCTCTAAATCATGTTTGATGCACTCTGGATACAATGTTTTTTACAGAACTGTTCAAACTAGATGATTAGGAACACTGCAGACAATTTTCAGCAAGTTGCAGCATGGAAATACGGAAATAAGCACTTTTCCATAAACAAGCTCTAAATCATGTTTGATGCACTCTGGATACAATGTTTTTTTGTTAACTGTTCAAACTAGATGATTAGGAACACTGCAGACAATTTTCAGCAAGTTGCAGCATGGAAATACGGAAATAAGCACTTTTCCATAAACAAGCTCTAAATCATGTTTGATGCACTCTGGATACAATGTTTTTTACAGAACTGTTCAAACTAGATGATTAGGAACACTGCAGACAATTTTCAGCAAGTTGCAGCATGGAAATACGGAAATAAGCACTTTTCCATAAACAAGCTCTAAATCATGTTTGATGCACTCTGGATAAAACTTTTTTTGTTATGTTTATTCGAGATGTTATGAAAACACTGGAAATAATAAATAAGCACTTTTCCATAAACAAGCTCTAAATCATGTTTGATGCACTCTGGATACAATGTTTTTAAACAGAACTGTTCAAACTAGATGATTAGGAACACTGCAGACAATTTTCAGCAAGTTGCAGCATGGAAATACGGAAATAAGCACTTTTCCATAAACAAGCTCTAAATCATGTTTGATGCACTCTGGATAAAACTTTTTTTTTACTGTTATGTTTATTCGAATGTTATGAAAACACTGTAGAATGCATAAATAAGCACTTTTCCATAAACAAGCTCTAAATCATGTTTGATGCACTCTGGATACAATGTTTTTTACAGAACTGTTCAAACTAGATGATTAGGAACACTGCAGACAATTTTCAGCAAGTTGCAGCATGGAAATACGGAAATAAGCACTTTTCCATAAACAAGCTCTAAATCATGTTTGATGCACTCTGGATACAATGTTTTTTGTTCATGTTTAAACTAGATGATTAGGAACACTGCAGACAATTTTCAGCAAGTTGCATGGAAATACGGAAATAAGCACTTTTCCATAAACAAGCTCTAAATCATGTTTGATGCACTCTGGATACAATGTTTTAACAGAACTGTTCAAACTAGATGATTAGGAACACTGCAGACAATTTTCAGCAAGTTGCAGCATGGAAATACGGAAATAAGCACTTTTCCATAAACAAGCTCTAAATCATGTTTGATGCACTCTGGATACAATGTTTTTTTTACTAGATGATTATGAAAACACTGTAGAATGCATAAATAAAATAAGCACTTTTCCATAAACAAGCTCTAAATCATGTTTGATGCACTCTGGATACAATGTTTTTAACAGAACTGTTCAAACTAGATGATTAGGAACACTGCAGACAATTTTCAGCAAGTTGCAGCATGGAAATACGGAAATAAGCACTTTTCCATAAACAAGCTCTAAATCATGTTTGATGCACTCTGGATACAATGTTTTTACAGAACTGTTCAAACTAGATGATTAGGAACACTGCAGACAATTTTCAGCAAGTTGCAGCATGGAAATACGGAAATAAGCACTTTTCCATAAACAAGCTCTAAATCATGTTTGATGCACTCTGGATACAATGTTTTTTACAGAACTGTTCAAACTAGATGATTAGGAATGTTGCAGACAATTTTCAGCAAGTTGCAGCATGGAAATACGGAAATAAGCACTTTTCCATAAACAAGCTCTAAATCATGTTTGATGCACTCTGGATACAATGTTTTTTACAGAACTGTTCAAACTAGATGATTAGGAACACTGCAGACAATTTTCAGCAAGTTGCAGCATGGAAATACGGAAATAAGCACTTTTCCATAAACAAGCTCTAAATCATGTTTGATGCACTCTGGATAAAACAATTCGTGTTTTTAACACTGATATTAGAATGCATAAATAATGTTTCCATAAACAAGCTCTAAATCATGTTTGATGCACTCTGGATACAATGTTTTTTAAACATAACTGTTCAAACTAGATGATTAGGAACACTGCAGACAATTTTCAGCAAGTTGCAGCATGGAAATACGGAAATAAGCACTTTCCATAAACAAGCTCTAAATCATGTTTGATGCACTCTGGATACAATGTTTTTTACAGAACTGTTCAAACTAGATGATTAGGAACACTGCAGACAATTTTCAGCAAGTTGCAGCATGGAAATACGGAAATAAGCACTTTTCCATAAACAAGCTCTAAATCATGTTTGATGCACTCTGGATACAATGTTTTTTACAGAACTGTTCAAACTAGATGATTAGGAACACTGCAGACAATTTTCAGCAAGTTGCAGCATGGAAATACGGAAATAAGCACTTTTCCATAAACAAGCTCTAAATCATGTTTGATGCACTCTGGATAAAACTTTTTTTTGTTATGTTTTTTTGTTATGTTTATTCGAGATGTTATGAAAACACTGTAGAATGCATAAATAAGCACTTTTCCATAAACAAGCTCTAAATCATGTTTGATGCACTCTGGATACAATGTTTTTTACAGAACTGTTCAAACTAGATGATTAGGAATACTGCAGACAATTTTCAGCAAGTTGCAGCATGGAAATACGGAAATAAGCACTTTTCCATAAACAAGCTCTAAATCATGTTTGATGCACTCTGGATACAAAGTTTTTTACAGAACTGTTCAAACTAGATGATTAGGAACACTGCAGACAATTTTCAGCAAGTTGCAGCATGGAAATACGGAAATAAGCACTTTTCCATAAACAAGCTCTAAATCATGTTTGATGCACTCTGGATACAATGTTTTTTACAGAACTGTTCAAACTAGATGATTAGGAACACTGCAGACAATTTTCAGCAAGTTGCAGCATGGAAATACGGAAATAAGCACTTTTCCATAAACAAGCTCTAAATCATGTTTGATGCACTCTGGATACAATGTTTTTTACAGAACTGTTCAAACTAGATGATTAGGAACACTGCAGACAATTTTCAGCAAGTTGCAGCATGGAAATACGGAAATAAGCACTTTTCCATAAACAAGCTCTAAATCATGTTTGATGCACTCTGGATACAATGTTTTTTACAGAACTGTTCAAACTAGATGATTAGGAACACTGCAGACAATTTTCAGCAAGTTGCAGCATGGAAATACGGAAATAAGCACTTTTCCATAAACAAGCTCTAAATCATGTTTGATGCACTCTGGATACAATGTTTTTTACAGAACTGTTCAAACTAGATGATTAGGAACACTGCAGACAATTTTCAGCAAGTTGCAGCATGGAAATACGGAAATAAGCACTTTTCCATAAACAAGCTCTAAATCATGTTTGATGCACTCTGGATACAATGTTTTTACAGAACTGTTCAAACTAGATGATTAGGAACACTGCAGACAATTTTCAGCAAGTTGCAGCATGGAAATACGGAAATAAGCACTTTTCCATAAACAAGCTCTAAATCATGTTTGATGCACTCTGGATACAATGTTTTTTACAGAACTGTTCAAACTAGATGATTAGGAACACTGCAGACAATTTTCAGCAAGTTGCAGCATGGAAATACGGAAATAAGCACTTTTCCATAAACAAGCTCTAAATCATGTTTGATGCACTCTGGATACAATGTTTTTTACAGAACTGTTCAAACTAGATGATTAGGAACACTGCAGACAATTTTCAGCAAGTTGCAGCATGGAAATACAAATAAGCACTTTTCCATAAACAAGCTCTAAATCATGTTTGATGCACTCTGGATAAAACTTTTTTTTGTTATGTTTATTAGAATGTTATAAAACACTGTAGAATGCATAAAATAAGCACTTTTCCATAAACAAGCTCTAAATCATGTTTGATGCACTCTGGATACAATGTTTTTTAAACAGAACTGTTCAAACTAGATGATTAGGAACACTGCAGACAATTTTCAGCAAGTTGCAGCATGGAAATACGGAAATAAGCACTTTTCCATAAACAAGCTCTAAATCATGTTTGATGCACTCTGGATACAATGTTTTTTTTTGTTACAGAACTGTTCAAACTAGATGATTAGGAACACTGCAGACAATTTTCAGCAAGTTGCAGCATGGAAATACGGAAATAAGCACTTTTCCATAAACAAGCTCTAAATCATGTTTGATGCACTCTGGATACAATGTTTTTTACAGAACTGTTCAAACTAGATGATTAGGAACACTGCAGACAATTTTCAGCAAGTTGCAGCATGGAAATACGGAAATAAGCACTTTTCCATAAACAAGCTCTAAATCATGTTTGATGCACTCTGGATACAATGTTTTTTACAGAACTGTTCAAACTAGATGATTAGGAACACTGCAGACAATTTTCAGCAAGTTGCAGCATGGAAATACGGAAATAAGCACTTTTCCATAAACAAGCTCTAAATCATGTTTGATGCACTCTGGATACAATGTTTTTTACAGAACTGTTCAAACTAGATGATTAGGAACACTGCAGACAATTTTCAGCAAGTTGCAGCATGGAAATACGGAAATAAGCACTTTTCCATAAACAAGCTCTAAATCATGTTTGATGCACTCTGGATAAAACTTTTTTTTGTTATGTTTATTCGAGATGTTATGAAAACACTGTAGAATGCATAAATAAGCACTTTTCCATAAACAAGCTCTAAATCATGTTTGATGCACTCTGGATACAATGTTTTAAACATAACTGTTCAAACTAGATGATTAGGAACACTGCAGACAATTTTCAGCAAGTTGCAGCATGGAAATACGGAAATAAGCACTTTTCCATAAACAAGCTCTAAATCATGTTTGATGCACTCTGGATACAATGTTTTTTACAGAACTGTTCAAACTAGATGATTAGGAACACTGCAGACAATTTTCAGCAAGTTGCAGCATGGAAATACGGAAATAAGCACTTTTCCATAAACAAGCTCTAAATCATGTTTGATGCACTCTGGATACAATGTTTTTTACAGAACTGTTCAAACTAGATGATTAGGAACACTGCAGACAATTTTCAGCAAGTTGCAGCATGGAAATACGGAAATAAGCACTTTTCCATAAACAAGCTCTAAATCATGTTTGATGCACTCTGGATAAAACTTTTTTTTCAAACTAGTTATGTTTATTCAGATGTTATGAAAACACTGTAGAATGCATAAATAAGCACTTTTCCATAAACAAGCTCTAAATCATGTTTGATGCACTCTGGATACAATGTTTTTTAACAGAACTGTTCAAACTAGATGATTAGGAACACTGCAGACAATTTTCAGCAAGTTGCAGCATGGAAATACGGAAATAAGCACTTTTCCATAAACAAGCTCTAAATCATGTTTGATGCACTCTGGATACAATGTTTTTACAGAACTGTTCAAACTAGATGATTAGGAACACTGCAGACAATTTTCAGCAAGTTGCAGCATGGAAATACGGAAATAAGCACTTTTCCATAAACAAGCTCTAAATCATGTTTGATGCACTCTGGATACAATGTTTTTACAGAACTGTTCAAACTAGATGATTAGGAACACTGCAGACAATTTTCAGCAAGTTGCAGCATGGAAATACGGAAATAAGCACTTTTCCATAAACAAGCTCTAAATCATGTTTGATGCACTCTGGATACAATGTTTTTTACAGAACTGTTCAAACTAGATGATTAGGAACACTGCAGACAATTTTCAGCAAGTTGCAGCATGGAAATACGGAAATAAGCACTTTTCCATAAACAAGCTCTAAATCATGTTTGATGCACTCTGGATACAATGTTTTTTACAGAACTGTTCAAACTAGATGATTAGGAACACTGCAGACAATTTTCAGCAAGTTGCAGCATGGAAATACGGAAATAAGCACTTTTCCATAAACAAGCTCTAAATCATGTTTGATGCACTCTGGATACAATGTTTTTACAGAACTGTTCAAACTAGATGATTAGGAATACTGCAGACAATTTTCAGCAAGTTGCAGCATGGAAATACGGAAATAAGCACTTTTCCATAAACAAGCTCTAAATCATGTTTGATGCACTCTGGATACAATGTTTTTACAGAACTGTTCAAACTAGATGATTAGGAACACTGCAGACAATTTTCAGCAAGTTGCAGCATGGAAATACGGAAATAAGCACTTTTCCATAAACAAGCTCTAAATCATGTTTGATGCACTCTGGATACAATGTTTTTTACAGAACTGTTCAAACTAGATGATTAGGAACACTGCAGACAATTTTCAGCAAGTTGCAGCATGGAAATACGGAAATAAGCACTTTTCCATAAACAAGCTCTAAATCATGTTTGATGCACTCTGGATACAATGTTTTTTACAGAACTGTTCAAACTAGATGATTAGGAACACTGCAGACAATTTTCAGCAAGTTGCAGCATGGAAATACGGAAATAAGCACTTTTCCATAAACAAGCTCTAAATCATGTTTGATGCACTCTGGATAAAACTTTTTTTTGTTATGTTTATTCGAGATGTTATGAAAACACTGTAGAATGCATAAATAAGCACTTTTCCATAAACAAGCTCTAAATCATGTTTGATGCACTCTGGATACAATGTTTTAAACAGAACTGTTCAAACTAGATGATTAGGAACACTGCATACAATTTTCAGCAAGTTGCAGCATTGAAATACGGAAATAAGCACTTTTCCATAAACACGCTCTAAATCATGTTTGATGCACTCTGGATACAATGTTTTTTACAGAACTGTTCAAACTAGATGATTAGGAACACTGCATACAATTTTCAGCAAGTTGCAGCATTGAAATACGAAAATAAGCACTTTTCCATAAAAAAGCTCTAAATCATGTTTGATGCACTCTGGATACAATGTTTTTTACAGAACTGTTCAAACTAGATGATTAGGAACACTGCAGACAATTTTCAGCAAGTTGCAGCATGGAAATACGGAAATAAGCACTTTTCCATAAACAAGCTCTAAATCATGTTTGATGCACTCTGGATACAATGTTTTTTACAGAACTGTTCAAACTAGATGATTAGGAAATTTTCACTGCAGACAATTTTCAGCAAGTTGCAGCATGGAAATACGGAAATAAGCACTTTTCCATAAACAAGCTCTAAATCATGTTTGATGCACTCTGGATACAATGTTTTTTACAGAACTGTTCAAACTAGATGATTAGGAACACTGCAGACAATTTTCAGCAAGTTGCAGCATGGAAATACGGAAATAAGCACTTTTCCATAAACAAGCTCTAAATCATGTTTGATGCACTCTGGATACAATGTTTTTTACAGAACTGTTCAAACTAGATGATTAGGAATACTGCAGACAATTTTCAGCAAGTTGCAGCATGGAAATACGGAAATAAGCACTTTTCCATAAACAAGCTCTAAATCATGTTTGATGCACTCTGGATAAAACTTTTTTTTGTTATGTTTATTCTAGATGTTATGAAAACACTGTAGAATGCATAAATAAGCACTTTTCCATAAACAAGCTCTAAATCATGTTTGATGCACTCTGGATACAATGTTTTTTAACAGAACTGTTCAAACTAGATGATTAGGAACACTGCAGACAATTTTCAGCAAGTTGCAGCATGGAAATACGGAAATAAGCACTTTTCCATAAACAAGCTCTAAATCATGTTTGATGCACTCTGGATACAATGTTTTTACAGAACTGTTCAAACTAGATGATTAGGAATACTGCAGACAATTTTCAGCAAGTTGCAGCATGGAAATACGGAAATAAGCACTTTTCCATAAACAAGCTCTAAATCATGTTTGATGCACTCTGGATACAATGTTTTTTACAGAACTGTTCAAACTAGATGATTAGGAACACTGCAGACAATTTTCAGCAAGTTGCAGCATGGAAATACGGAAATAAGCACTTTTCCATAAACAAGCTCTAAATCATGTTTGATGCACTCTGGATACAATGTTTTTTAACAGAACTGTTCAAACTAGATGATTAGGAATTACTGCAGACAATTTTCAGCAAGTTGCAGCATGGAAATACGGAAATAAGCACTTTTCCATAAACAAGCTCTAAATCATGTTTGATGCACTCTGGATACAATGTTTTTTACAGAACTGTTCAAACTAGATGATTAGGAACACTGCAGACAATTTTCAGCAAGTTGCAGCATGGAAATACGGAAATAAGCACTTTTCCATAAACAAGCTCTAAATCATGTTTGATGCACTCTGGATAAAACAATGTTAAGCACTTTACAGAACTGTTCAAATGCACTCTGGATACAATGTTTTATGTTCAAACTAGATGATTAGGAACACTGCAGACAATTTTCAGCAAGTTGCAGCATGGAAATACGGAAATAAGCACTTTTCCATAAACAAGCTCTAAATCATGTTTGATGCACTCTGGATACAATGTTTTTTACAGAACTGTTCAAACTAGATGATTAGGAATACTGCAGACAATTTTCAGCAAGTTGCAGCATGGAAATACGGAAATAAGCACTTTTCCATAAACAAGCTCTAAATCATGTTTGATGCACTCTGGATACAATGTTTTTTACAGAACTGTTCAAACTAGATGATTAGGAATACTGCAGACAATTTTCAGCAAGTTGCAGCATGGAAATACGGAAATAAGCACTTTTCCATAAACAAGCTCTAAATCATGTTTGATGCACTCTGGATAAAACTTTTTTTTGTTATGTTTATTCGAGATGTTATGAAAACACTGTAGAATGCATAAATAAGCACTTTTCCATAAACAAGCTCTAAATCATGTTTGATGCACTCTGGATACAATGTTTTAAACAACTGTTCAAACTAGATGATTAGGAACACTGCAGACAATTTTCAGCAAGTTGCAGCATGGAAATACGGAAATAAGCACTTTTCCATAAACAAGCTCTAAATCATGTTTGATGCACTCTGGATACAATGTTTTTTACAGAACTGTTCAAACTAGATGATTAGGAACACTGCAGACAATTTTCAGCAAGTTGCAGCATGGAAATACGGAAATAAGCACTTTTCCATAAACAAGCTCTAAATCATGTTTGATGCACTCTGGATACAATGTTTTTTACAGAACTGTTCAAACTAGATGATTAGGAACACTGCAGACAATTTTCAGCAAGTTGCAGCATGGAAATACGGAAATAAGCACTTTTCCATAAACAAGCTCTAAATCATGTTTGATGCACTCTGGATACAATGTTTTTTACAGAACTGTTCAAACTAGATGATTAGGAACACTGCAGACAATTTTCAGCAAGTTGCAGCATGGAAATACGGAAATAAGCACTTTTCCATAAACAAGCTCTAAATCATGTTTGATGCACTCTGGATACAATGTTTTTTACAGAACTGTTCAAACTAGATGATTAGGAATACTGCAGACAATTTTCAGCAAGTTGCAGCATGGAAATACGGAAATAAGCACTTTTCCATAAACAAGCTCTAAATCATGTTTGATGCACTCTGGATACAATGTTTTTTACAGAACTGTTCAAACTAGATGATTAGGAATACTGCAGACAATTTTCGCAAGTTGCAGCATGGAAATACGGAAATAAGCACTTTTCCATAAACAAGCTCTAAATCATGTTTGATGCACTCTGGATACAATGTTTTTTACAGAACTGTTCAAACTAGATGATTAGGAACACTGCAGACAATTTTCAGCAAGTTGCAGCATGGAAATACGGAAATAAGCACTTTTCCATAAACAAGCTCTAAATCATGTTTGATGCACTCTGGATACAATGTTTTTTACAGAACTGTTCAAACTAGATGATTAGGAATACTGCAGACAATTTTCAGCAAGTTGCAGCATGGAAATACGGAAATAAGCACTTTTCCATAAACAAGCTCTAAATCATGTTTGATGCACTCTGGATAAAACTTTTTTTACAGAACTGTTCAAACTAGATGATTAGGAACAGACAATGGAAAACATGGAAATGCGGAAATAAGCACTTTTCCATAAACAAGCTCTAAATCATGTTTGATGCACTCTGGATACAATGTTTTTAAACAGAACTGTTCAAACTAGAGATGATTAGGAACACTGCAGACAATTTTCAGCAAGTTGCAGCATGGAAATACGGAAATAAGCACTTTTCCATAAACAAGCTCTAAATCATGTTTGATGCACTCTGGATACAATGTTTTTTACAGAACTGTTCAAACTAGATGATTAGGAACACTGCAGACAATTTTCAGCAAGTTGCAGCATGGAAATACGGAAATAAGCACTTTTCCATAAACAAGCTCTAAATCATGTTTGATGCACTCTGGATACAATGTTTTTTACAGAACTGTTCAAACTAGATGATTAGGAACACTGCAGACAATTTTCAGCAAGTTGCAGCATGGAAATACGGAAATAAGCACTTTTCCATAAACAAGCTCTAAATCATGTTTGATGCACTCTGGATACAATGTTTTTTACAGAACTGTTCAAACTAGATGATTAGGAATACTGCAGACAATTTTCAGCAAGTTGCAGCATGGAAATACGGAAATAAGCACTTTTCCATAAACAAGCTCTAAATCATGTTTGATGCACTCTGGATACAATGTTTTTACAGAACTGTTCAAACTAGATGATTAGGAACACTGCAGACAATTTTCAGCAAGTTGCAGCATGGAAATACGGAAATAAGCACTTTTCCATAAACAAGCTCTAAATCATGTTTGATGCACTCTGGATACAATGTTTTTTACAGAACTGTTCAAACTAGATGATTAGGAACACTGCAGACAATTTTCAGCAAGTTGCAGCATGGAAATACGGAAATAAGCACTTTTCCATAAACAAGCTCTAAATCATGTTTGATGCACTCTGGATACAATGTTTTTTACAGAACTGTTCAAACTAGATGATTAGGAATACTGCAGACAATTTTCAGCAAGTTGCAGCATGGAAATACGGAAATAAGCACTTTTCCATAAACAAGCTCTAAATCATGTTTGATGCACTCTGGATACAATGTTTTTTACAGAACTGTTCAAACTAGATGATTAGGAATACTGCAGACAATTTTCAGCAAGTTGCAGCATGGAAATACGGAAATGCAGCATGGAAATACGGAAATAAGCACTTTTCCATAAACAAGCTCTAAATCATGTTTGATGCACTCTGGATAAAACTTTTTTTTACAGAACTGTTCATAGATGATTATTCGAGATGTTATCAAACACATGGAAATGCATAAATAAGCACTTTTCCATAAACAAGCTCTAAATCATGTTTGATGCACTCTGGATACAATGTTTTTTAAACAGAACTGTTCAAACTAGATGATTAGGAACACTGCAGACAATTTTCAGCAAGTTGCAGCATGGAAATACGGAAATAAGCACTTTTCCATAAACAAGCTCTAAATCATGTTTGATGCACTCTGGATACAATGTTTTTTACAGAACTGTTCAAACTAGATGATTAGGAATACTGCAGACAATTTTCAGCAAGTTGCAGCATGGAAATACGGAAATAAGCACTTTTCCATAAACAAGCTCTAAATCATGTTTGATGCACTCTGGATACAAAGTTTTTTACAGAACTGTTCAAACTAGATGATTAGGAACACTGCAGACAATTTTCAGCAAGTTGCAGCATGGAAATACGGAAATAAGCACTTTTCCATAAACAAGCTCTAAATCATGTTTGATGCACTCTGGATACAATGTTTTTTACAGAACTGTTCAAACTAGATGATTAGGAACACTGCAGACAATTTTCAGCAAGTTGCAGCATGGAAATACGGAAATAAGCACTTTTCCATAAACAAGCTCTAAATCATGTTTGATGCACTCTGGATACAATGTTTTTTACAGAACTGTTCAAACTAGATGATTAGGAATTACTGCAGACAATTTTCAGCAAGTTGCAGCATGGAAATACGGAAATAAGCACTTTTCCATAAACAAGCTCTAAATCATGTTTGATGCACTCTGGATACAATGTTTTTTACAGAACTGTTCAAACTAGATGATTAGGAATACTGCAGACAATTTTCAGCAAGTTGCAGCATGGAAATACGGAAATAAGCACTTTTCCATAAACAAGCTCTAAATCATGTTTGATGCACTCTGGATAAAACTTTTTTTTTATGTTTATTCGAGATGTTATGAAAACACTGTAGAATGCATAAATAAGCACATTTTCCATAAACAAGCTCTAAATCATGTTTGATGCACTCTGGATACAATGTTTTTTAAACAGAACTGTTCAAACTAGATGATTAGGAACACTGCAGACAATTTTCAGCAAGTTGCAGCATGGAAATACGGAAATAAGCACTTTTCCATAAACAAGCTCTAAATCATGTTTGATGCACTCTGGATACAATGTTTTTTACAGAACTGTTCAAACTAGATGATTAGGAATACTGCAGACAATTTTCAGCAAGTTGCAGCATGGAAATACGGAAATAAGCACTTTTCCATAAACAAGCTCTAAATCATGTTTGATGCACTCTGGATACAATGTTTTTTACAGAACTGTTCAAACTAGATGATTAGGAACACTGCAGACAATTTTCAGCAAGTTGCAGCATGGAAATACGGAAATAAGCACTTTTCATAAACAAGCTCTAAATCATGTTTGATGCACTCTGGATACAATGTTTTTTACAGAACTGTTCAAACTAGATGATTAGGAACACTGCAGACAATTTTCAGCAAGTTGCAGCATGGAAATACGGAAATAAGCACTTTTCCATAAACAAGCTCTAAATCATGTTTGATGCACTCTGGATACAATGTTTTTTACAGAACTGTTCAAACTAGATGATTAGGAACACTGCAGACAATTTTCAGCAAGTTGCAGCATGGAAATACGGAAATAAGCACTTTTCCATAAACAAGCTCTAAATCATGTTTGATGCACTCTGGATAAAACTTTTTTTTACAGTTATGTTTATTCGAGATGTTATGAAAACACTGTAGAATGCATAAATAAGCACTTTTCCATAAACAAGCTCTAAATCATGTTTGATGCACTCTGGATACAATGTTTTTTAAACAGAACTGTTCAAACTAGATGATTAGGAACACTGCAGACAATTTTCAGCAAGTTGCAGCATGGAAATACGGAAATAAGCACTTTTCCATAAACAAGCTCTAAATCATGTTTGATGCACTCTGGATACAATGTTTTTTACAGAACTGTTCAAACTAGATGATTAGGAACACTGCAGACAATTTTCAGCAAGTTGCAGCATGGAAATACGGAAATAAGCACTTTTCCATAAACAAGCTCTAAATCATGTTTGATGCACTCTGGATACAATGTTTTTTACAGAACTGTTCAAACTAGATGATTAGGAATACTGCAGACAATTTTCAGCAAGTTGCAGCATGGAAATACGGAAATAAGCACTTTTCCATAAACAAGCTCTAAATCATGTTTGATGCACTCTGGATACAATGTTTTTTACAGAACTGTTCAAACTAGATGATTAGGAATTACTGCAGACAATTTTCAGCAAGTTGCAGCATGGAAATACGGAAATAAGCACTTTTCCATAAACAAGCTCTAAATCATGTTTGATGCACTCTGGATAAAACTTTTTTTTGTTATGTATTCGAGATGTTATGAAAACACTGTAGAATGCATAAATAAGCACATTTCCATAAACAAGCTCTAAATCATGTTTGATGCACTCTGGATACAATGTTTTAAACATAACTGTTCAAACTAGATGATTAGGAACACTGCAGACAATTTTCAGCAAGTTGCAGCATGGAAATACGGAAATAAGCACTTTTCCATAAACAAGCTCTAAATCATGTTTGATGCACTCTGGATACAATGTTTTTTACAGAACTGTTCAAACTAGATGATTAGGAATACTGCAGACAATTTTCAGCAAGTTGCAGCATGGAAATACGGAAATAAGCACTTTTCCATAAACAAGCTCTAAATCATGTTTGATGCACTCTGGATACAATGTTTTTTACAGAACTGTTCAAACTAGATGATTAGGAATACTGCAGACAATTTTCAGCAAGTTGCAGCATGGAAATACGGAAATAAGCACTTTTCCATAAACAAGCTCTAAATCATGTTTGATGCACTCTGGATACAATGTTTTTTACAGAACTGTTCAAACTAGATGATTAGGAACACTGCAGACAATTTTCAGCAAGTTGCAGCATGGAAATACGGAAATAAGCACTTTTCCATAAACAAGCTCTAAATCATGTTTGATGCACTCTGGATACAATGTTTTTTACAGAACTGTTCAAACTAGATGATTAGGAACACTGCAGACAATTTTCAGCAAGTTGCAGCATGGAAATACGGAAATAAGCACTTTTCCATAAACAAGCTCTAAATCATGTTTGATGCACTCTGGATACAATGTTTTTTACAGAACTGTTCAAACTAGATGATTAGGAATACTGCAGACAATTTTCAGCAAGTTGCAGCATGGAAATACGGAAATAAGCACTTTTCCATAAACAAGCTCTAAATCATGTTTGATGCACTCTGGATACAATGTTTTTTACAGAACTGTTCAAACTAGATGATTAGGAATTACTGCAGACAATTTTCAGCAAGTTGCAGCATGGAAATACGGAAATAAGCACTTTTCCATAAACAAGCTCTAAATCATGTTTGATGCACTCTGGATACAATGTTTTTTACAGAACTGTTCAAACTAGATGATTAGGAATACTGCAGACAATTTTCAGCAAGTTGCAGCATGGAAATACGGAAATAAGCACTTTTCCATAAACAAGCTCTAAATCATGTTTGATGCACTCTGGATAAAACTTTTTTACAGAACTGTTTAACTAGATGATTAGAAAACACTGTAGAATGCATAAATAAGCACATTTTTCCATAAACAAGCTCTAAATCATGTTTGATGCACTCTGGATACAATGTTTTCATAACTGTTCAAACTAGATGATTAGCAGACAATTTTCAGCAAGTTGCAGCATGGAAATACGGAAATAAGCACTTTTCCATAAACAAGCTCTAAATCATGTTTGATGCACTCTGGATACAATGTTTTTTACAGAACTGTTCAAACTAGATGATTAGGAACACTGAGACACTGCAGACAATTTTCAGCAAGTTGCAGCATGGAAATACGGAAATAAGCACTTTTCCATAAACAAGCTCTAAATCATGTTTGATGCACTCTGGATACAATGTTTTTTACAGAACTGTTCAAACTAGATGATTAGGAATACTGCAGACAATTTTCAGCAAGTTGCAGCATGGAAATACGGAAATAAGCACTTTTCCATAAACAAGCTCTAAATCATGTTTGATGCACTCTGGATACAATGTTTTTTACAGAACTGTTCAAACTAGATGATTAGGAATACTGCAGACAATTTTCAGCAAGTTGCAGCATGGAAATACGGAAATAAGCACTTTTCCATAAACAAGCTCTAAATCATGTTTGATGCACTCTGGATACAATGTTTTTTACAGAACTGTTCAAACTAGATGATTAGGAACACTGCAGACAATTTTCAGCAAGTTGCAGCATGGAAATACGGAAATAAGCACTTTTCCATAAACAAGCTCTAAATCATGTTTGATGCACTCTGGATACAATGTTTTTTACAGAACTGTTCAAACTAGATGATTAGGAATACTGCAGACAATTTTCAGCAAGTTGCAGCATGGAAATACGGAAATAAGCACTTTTCCATAAACAAGCTCTAAATCATGTTTGATGCACTCTGGATACAATGTTTTTTACAGAACTGTTCAAACTAGATGATTAGGAATACTGCAGACAATTTTCAGCAAGTTGCAGCATGGAAATACGGAAATAAGCACTTTTCCATAAACAAGCTCTAAATCATGTTTGATGCACTCTGGATACAATGTTTTTTACAGAACTGTTCAAACTAGATGATTAGGAATACTGCAGACAATTTTCAGCAAGTTGCAGCATGGAAATACGGAAATAAGCACTTTTCCATAAACAAGCTCTAAATCATGTTTGATGCACTCTGGATACAATGTTTTTTACAGAACTGTTCAAACTAGATGATTAGGAACACTGCAGACAATTTTCAGCAAGTTGCAGCATGGAAATACGGAAATAAGCACTTTTCCATAAACAAGCTCTAAATCATGTTTGATGCACTCTGGATACAATGTTTTTTACAGAACTGTTCAAACTAGATGATTAGGAATTACTGCAGACAATTTTCAGCAAGTTGCAGCATGGAAATACGGAAATAAGCACTTTTCCATAAACAAGCTCTAAATCATGTTTGATGCACTCTGGATACAATGTTTTTTACAGAACTGTTCAAACTAGATGATTAGGAATACTGCAGACAATTTTCAGCAAGTTGCAGCATGGAAATACGGAAATAAGCACTTTTCCATAAACAAGCTCTAAATCATGTTTGATGCACTCTGGATACAATGTTTTTTACAGAACTGTTCAAACTAGATGATTAGGAACACTGCAGACAATTTTCAGCAAGTTGCAGCATGGAAATACGGAAATAAGCACTTTTCCATAAACAAGCTCTAAATCATGTTTGATGCACTCTGGATACAATGTTTTTTACAGAACTGTTCAAACTAGATGATTAGGAACACTGCAGACAATTTTCAGCAAGTTGCAGCATGGAAATACGGAAATAAGCACTTTTCCATAAACAAGCTCTAAATCATGTTTGATGCACTCTGGATACAATGTTTTTTACAGAACTGTTCAAACTAGATGATTAGGAATACTGCAGACAATTTTCAGCAAGTTGCAGCATGGAAATACGGAAATAAGCACTTTTCCATAAACAAGCTCTAAATCATGTTTGATGCACTCTGGATACAATGTTTTTTACAGAACTGTTCAAACTAGATGATTAGGAACACTGCAGACAATTTTCAGCAAGTTGCAGCATGGAAATACGGAAATAAGCACTTTTCCATAAACAAGCTCTAAATCATGTTTGATGCACTCTGGATACAATGTTTTTTACAGAACTGTTCAAACTAGATGATTAGGAACACTGCAGACAATTTTCAGCAAGTTGCAGCATGGAAATACGGAAATAAGCACTTTTCCATAAACAAGCTCTAAATCATGTTTGATGCACTCTGGATACAATGTTTTTTACAGAACTGTTCAAACTAGATGATTAGGAATACTGCAGACAATTTTCAGCAAGTTGCAGCATGGAAATACGGAAATAAGCACTTTTCCATAAACAAGCTCTAAATCATGTTTGATGCACTCTGGATACAATGTTTTTTACAGAACTGTTCAAACTAGATGATTAGGAACACTGCAGACAATTTTCAGCAAGTTGCAGCATGGAAATACGGAAATAAGCACTTTTCCATAAACAAGCTCTAAATCATGTTTGATGCACTCTGGATACAATGTTTTTTACAGAACTGTTCAAACTAGATGATTAGGAATACTGCAGACAATTTTCAGCAAGTTGCAGCATGGAAATACGGAAATAAGCACTTTTCCATAAACAAGCTCTAAATCATGTTTGATGCACTCTGGATACAATGTTTTTTACAGAACTGTTCAAACTAGATGATTAGGAACACTGCAGACAATTTTCACAAGTTGCAGCATGGAAATACGGAAATAAGCACTTTTCCATAAACAAGCTCTAAATCATGTTTGATGCACTCTGGATACAATGTTTTTTACAGAACTGTTCAAACTAGATGATTAGGAATACTGCAGACAATTTTCAGCAAGTTGCAGCATGGAAATACGGAAATAAGCACTTTTCCATAAACAAGCTCTAAATCATGTTTGATGCACTCTGGATACAATGTTTTTTACAGAACTGTTCAAACTAGATGATTAGGAATACTGCAGACAATTTTCAGCAAGTTGCAGCATGGAAATACGGAAATAAGCACTTTTCCATAAACAAGCTCTAAATCATGTTTGATGCACTCTGGATACAATGTTTTTTACAGAACTGTTCAAACTAGATGATTAGGAACACTGCAGACAATTTTCAGCAAGTTGCAGCATGGAAATACGGAAATAAGCACTTTTCCATAAACAAGCTCTAAATCATGTTTGATGCACTCTGGATACAATGTTTTTTACAGAACTGTTCAAACTAGATGATTAGGAATACTGCAGACAATTTTCAGCAAGTTGCAGCATGGAAATACGGAAATAAGCACTTTTCCATAAACAAGCTCTAAATCATGTTTGATGCACTCTGGATACAATGTTTTTTACAGAACTGTTCAAACTAGATGATTAGGAATACTGCAGACAATTTTCAGCAAGTTGCAGCATGGAAATACGGAAATAAGCACTTTTCCATAAACAAGCTCTAAATCATGTTTGATGCACTCTGGATACAATGTTTTTTACAGAACTGTTCAAACTAGATGATTAGGAACACTGCAGACAATTTTCAGCAAGTTGCAGCATGGAAATACGGAAATAAGCACTTTTCCATAAACAAGCTCTAAATCATGTTTGATGCACTCTGGATACAATGTTTTTTACAGAACTGTTCAAACTAGATGATTAGGAATACTGCAGACAATTTTCAGCAAGTTGCAGCATGGAAATACGGAAATAGCACTTTTCCATAAACAAGCTCTAAATCATGTTTGATGCACTCTGGATACAATGTTTTTTACAGAACTGTTCAAACTAGATGATTAGGAATACTGCAGACAATTTTCAGCAAGTTGCAGCATGGAAATACGGAAATAAGCACTTTTCCATAAACAAGCTCTAAATCATGTTTGATGCACTCTGGATACAATGTTTTTTACAGAACTGTTCAAACTAGATGATTAGGAACACTGCAGACAATTTTCAGCAAGTTGCAGCATGGAAATACGGAAATAAGCACTTTTCCATAAACAAGCTCTAAATCATGTTTGATGCACTCTGGATACAAAGTTTTTTACAGAACTGTTCAAACTAGATGATTAGGAACACTGCAGACAATTTTCAGCAAGTTGCAGCATGGAAATACGGAAATAAGCACTTTTCCATAAACAAGCTCTAAATCATGTTTGATGCACTCTGGATACAAAGTTTTTTACAGAACTGTTCAAACTAGATGATTAGGAACACTGCAGACAATTTTCAGCAAGTTGCAGCATGGAAATACGGAAATAAGCACTTTTCCATAAACAAGCTCTAAATCATGTTTGATGCACTCTGGATACAATGTTTTTTACAGAACTGTTCAAACTAGATGATTAGGAATACTGCAGACAATTTTCAGCAAGTTGCAGCATGGAAATACGGAAATAAGCACTTTTCCATAAACAAGCTCTAAATCATGTTTGATGCACTCTGGATACAATGTTTTTTACAGAACTGTTCAAACTAGATGATTAGGAATACTGCAGACAATTTTCAGCAAGTTGCAGCATGGAAATACGGAAATAAGCACTTTTCCATAAACAAGCTCTAAATCATGTTTGATGCACTCTGGATACAATGTTTTTTACAGAACTGTTCAAACTAGATGATTAGGAATACTGCAGACAATTTTCAGCAAGTTGCAGCATGGAAATACGGAAATAAGCACTTTTCCATAAACAAGCTCTAAATCATGTTTGATGCACTCTGGATAAAACTTTTTTTTGTTATGTTTATTCGAGATGTTATGAAAACACTGTAGAATGCATAAATAAGCACATTTCCATAAACAAGCTCTAAATCATGTTTGATGCACTCTGGATACAATGTTTTTTACAGAACTGTTCAAACTAGATGATTAGGAATACTGCAGACAATTTTCAGCAAGTTGCAGCATGGAAATACGGAAATAAGCACTTTTCCATAAACAAGCTCTAAATCATGTTTGATGCACTCTGGATACAATGTTTTTTACAGAACTGTTCAAACTAGATGATTAGGAATACTGCAGACAATTTTCAGCAAGTTGCAGCATGGAAATACGGAAATAAGCACTTTTCCATAAACAAGCTCTAAATCATGTTTGATGCACTCTGGATACAATGTTTTTTACAGAACTGTTCAAACTAGATGATTAGGAATACTGCAGACAATTTTCAGCAAGTTGCAGCATGGAAATACGGAAATAAGCACTTTTCCATAAACAAGCTCTAAATCATGTTTGATGCACTCTGGATACAAAGTTTTTTACAGAACTGTTCAAACTAGATGATTAGGAACACTGCAGACAATTTTCAGCAAGTTGCAGCATGGAAATACGGAAATAAGCACTTTTCCATAAACAAGCTCTAAATCATGTTTGATGCACTCTGGATACAATGTTTTTTACAGAACTGTTCAAACTAGATGATTAGGAATACTGCAGACAATTTTCAGCAAGTTGCAGCATGGAAATACGGAAATAAGCACTTTTCCATAAACAAGCTCTAAATCATGTTTGATGCACTCTGGATACAATGTTTTTTACAGAACTGTTCAAACTAGATGATTAGGAATTACTGCAGACAATTTTCAGCAAGTTGCAGCATGGAAATACGGAAATAAGCACTTTTCCATAAACAAGCTCTAAATCATGTTTGATGCACTCTGGATACAATGTTTTTTACAGAACTGTTCAAACTAGATGATTAGGAATACTGCAGACAATTTTCAGCAAGTTGCAGCATGGAAATACGGAAATAAGCACTTTTCCATAAACAAGCTCTAAATCATGTTTGATGCACTCTGGATACAAAGTTTTTTACAGAACTGTTCAAACTAGATGATTAGGAACACTGCAGACAATTTTCAGCAAGTTGCAGCATGGAAATACGGAAATAAGCACTTTTCCATAAACAAGCTCTAAATCATGTTTGATGCACTCTGGATACAATGTTTTTTACAGAACTGTTCAAACTAGATGATTAGGAACACTGCAGACAATTTTCAGCAAGTTGCAGCATGGAAATACGGAAATAAGCACTTTTCCATAAACAAGCTCTAAATCATGTTTGATGCACTCTGGATACAATGTTTTTTACAGAACTGTTCAAACTAGATGATTAGGAATTACTGCAGACAATTTTCAGCAAGTTGCAGCATGGAAATACGGAAATAAGCACTTTTCCATAAACAAGCTCTAAATCATGTTTGATGATCTCTGGATACAATGTTTTTTACAGAACTGTTCAAACTAGATGATTAGGAATACTGCAGACAATTTTCAGCAAGTTGCAGCATGGAAATACGGAAATAAGCACTTTTCCATAAACAAGCTCTAAATCATGTTTGATGCACTCTGGATAAAACTTTTTTTTGTTATGTTTATGGATGTTATAAAACACTGTAGAATGCATAAATAAGCACATTTCCATAAACAAGCTCTAAATCATGTTTGATGCACTCTGGATACAATGTTTTTTACAGAACTGTTCAAACTAGATGATTAGGAATACTGCAGACAATTTTCAGCAAGTTGCAGCATGGAAATACGGAAATAAGCACTTTTCCATAAACAAGCTCTAAATCATGTTTGATGCACTCTGGATACAATGTTTTTTACAGAACTGTTCAAACTAGATGATTAGGAATTACTGCAGACAATTTTCAGCAAGTTGCAGCATGGAAATACGGAAATAAGCACTTTTCCATAAACAAGCTCTAAATCATGTTTGATGCACTCTGGATACAATGTTTTTTACAGAACTGTTCAAACTAGATGATTAGGAATACTGCAGACAATTTTCAGCAAGTTGCAGCATGGAAATACGGAAATAAGCACTTTTCCATAAACAAGCTCTAAATCATGTTTGATGCACTCTGGATACAATGTTTTTTACAGAACTGTTCAAACTAGATGATTAGGAATACTGCAGACAATTTTCAGCAAGTTGCAGCATGGAAATACGGAAATAAGCACTTTTCCATAAACAAGCTCTAAATCATGTTTGATGCACTCTGGATACAAAGTTTTTTACAGAACTGTTCAAACTAGATGATTAGGAACACTGCAGACAATTTTCAGCAAGTTGCAGCATGGAAATACGGAAATAAGCACTTTTCCATAAACAAGCTCTAAATCATGTTTGATGCACTCTGGATACAATGTTTTTTACAGAACTGTTCAAACTAGATGATTAGGATAATACTGCAGACAATTTTCAGCAAGTTGCAGCATGGAAATACGGAAATAAGCACTTTTCCATAAACAAGCTCTAAATCATGTTTGATGCACTCTGGATACAATGTTTTTTACAGAACTGTTCAAACTAGATGATTAGGAATTACTGCAGACAATTTTCAGCAAGTTGCAGCATGGAAATACGGAAATAAGCACTTTTCCATAAACAAGCTCTAAATCATGTTTGATGCACTCTGGATACAATGTTTTTTACAGAACTGTTCAAACTAGATGATTAGGAATACTGCAGACAATTTTCAGCAAGTTGCAGCATGGAAATACGGAAATAAGCACTTTTCCATAAACAAGCTCTAAATCATGTTTGATGCACTCTGGATACAATGTTTTTTACAGAACTGTTCAAACTAGATGATTAGGAACACTGCAGACAATTTTCAGCAAGTTGCAGCATGGAAATACGGAAATAAGCACTTTTCCATAAACAAGCTCTAAATCATGTTTGATGCACTCTGGATACAATGTTTTTTACAGAACTGTTCAAACTAGATGATTAGGAATTACTGCAGACAATTTTCAGCAAGTTGCAGCATGGAAATACGGAAATAAGCACTTTTCCATAAACAAGCTCTAAATCATGTTTGATGCACTCTGGATACAATGTTTTTTACAGAACTGTTCAAACTAGATGATTAGGAATACTGCAGACAATTTTCAGCAAGTTGCAGCATGGAAATACGGAAATAAGCACTTTTCCATAAACAAGCTCTAAATCATGTTTGATGCACTCTGGATACAAAGTTTTTTACAGAACTGTTCAAACTAGATGATTAGGAACACTGCAGACAATTTTCAGCAAGTTGCAGCATGGAAATACGGAAATAAGCACTTTTCCATAAACAAGCTCTAAATCATGTTTGATGCACTCTGGATACAATGTTTTTTACAGAACTGTTCAAACTAGATGATTAGGAACACTGCAGACAATTTTCAGCAAGTTGCAGCATGGAAATACGGAAATAAGCACTTTTCCATAAACAAGCTCTAAATCATGTTTGATGCACTCTGGATACAATGTTTTTTACAGAACTGTTCAAACTAGATGATTAGGAATACTGCAGACAATTTTCAGCAAGTTGCAGCATGGAAATACGGAAATAAGCACTTTTCCATAAACAAGCTCTAAATCATGTTTGATGCACTCTGGATACAATGTTTTTTACAGAACTGTTCAAACTAGATGATTAGGAATTACTGCAGACAATTTTCAGCAAGTTGCAGCATGGAAATACGGAAATAAGCACTTTTCCATAAACAAGCTCTAAATCATGTTTGATGATCTCTGGATACAATGTTTTTTACAGAACTGTTCAAACTAGATGATTAGGAATACTGCAGACAATTTTCAGCAAGTTGCAGCATGGAAATACGGAAATAAGCACTTTTCCATAAACAAGCTCTAAATCATGTTTGATGCACTCTGGATACAAAGTTTTTACAGAACTGTTCAAACTAGATGATTAGGAACACTGCAGACAATTTTCAGCAAGTTGCAGCATGGAAATACGGAAATAAGCACTTTTCCATAAACAAGCTCTAAATCATGTTTGATGCACTCTGGATACAATGTTTTTTACAGAACTGTTCAAACTAGATGATTAGGAATACTGCAGACAATTTTCAGCAAGTTGCAGCATGGAAATACGGAAATAAGCACTTTTCCATAAACAAGCTCTAAATCATGTTTGATGCACTCTGGATACAATGTTTTTTACAGAACTGTTCAAACTAGATGATTAGGAATTACTGCAGACAATTTTCAGCAAGTTGCAGCATGGAAATACGGAAATAAGCACTTTTCCATAAACAAGCTCTAAATCATGTTTGATGCACTCTGGATACAATGTTTTTTACAGAACTGTTCAAACTAGATGATTAGGAATACTGCAGACAATTTTCAGCAAGTTGCAGCATGGAAATACGGAAATAAGCACTTTTCCATAAACAAGCTCTAAATCATGTTTGATGCACTCTGGATACAATGTTTTTTACAGAACTGTTCAAACTAGATGATTAGGAACACTGCAGACAATTTTCAGCAAGTTGCAGCATGGAAATACGGAAATAAGCACTTTTCCATAAACAAGCTCTAAATCATGTTTGATGCACTCTGGATACAATGTTTTTTACAGAACTGTTCAAACTAGATGATTAGGAACACTGCAGACAATTTTCAGCAAGTTGCAGCATGGAAATACGGAAATAAGCACTTTTCCATAAACAAGCTCTAAATCATGTTTGATGCACTCTGGATACAATGTTTTTTACAGAACTGTTCAAACTAGATGATTAGGAATACTGCAGACAATTTTCAGCAAGTTGCAGCATGGAAATACGGAAATAAGCACTTTTCCATAAACAAGCTCTAAATCATGTTTGATGCACTCTGGATACAATGTTTTTTACAGAACTGTTCAAACTAGATGATTAGGAATTACTGCAGACAATTTTCAGCAAGTTGCAGCATGGAAATACGGAAATAAGCACTTTTCCATAAACAAGCTCTAAATCATGTTTGATGCACTCTGGATACAATGTTTTTTACAGAACTGTTCAAACTAGATGATTAGGAATACTGCAGACAATTTTCAGCAAGTTGCAGCATGGAAATACGGAAATAAGCACTTTTCCATAAACAAGCTCTAAATCATGTTTGATGCACTCTGGATACAATGTTTTTTACAGAACTGTTCAAACTAGATGATTAGGAACACTGCAGACAATTTTCAGCAAGTTGCAGCATGGAAATACGGAAATAAGCACTTTTCCATAAACAAGCTCTAAATCATGTTTGATGCACTCTGGATACAATGTTTTTTACAGAACTGTTCAAACTAGATGATTAGGAACACTGCAGACAATTTTCAGCAAGTTGCAGCATGGAAATACGGAAATAAGCACTTTTCCATAAACAAGCTCTAAATCATGTTTGATGCACTCTGGATACAATGTTTTTTACAGAACTGTTCAAACTAGATGATTAGGAATACTGCAGACAATTTTCAGCAAGTTGCAGCATGGAAATACGGAAATAAGCACTTTTCCATAAACAAGCTCTAAATCATGTTTGATGCACTCTGGATACAATGTTTTTTACAGAACTGTTCAAACTAGATGATTAGGAATTACTGCAGACAATTTTCAGCAAGTTGCAGCATGGAAATACGGAAATAAGCACTTTTCCATAAACAAGCTCTAAATCATGTTTGATGATCTCTGGATACAATGTTTTTTACAGAACTGTTCAAACTAGATGATTAGGAATACTGCAGACAATTTTCAGCAAGTTGCAGCATGGAAATACGGAAATAAGCACTTTTCCATAAACAAGCTCTAAATCATGTTTGATGCACTCTGGATACAAAGTTTTTTACAGAACTGTTCAAACTAGATGATTAGGAACACTGCAGACAATTTTCAGCAAGTTGCAGCATGGAAATACGGAAATAAGCACTTTTCCATAAACAAGCTCTAAATCATGTTTGATGCACTCTGGATACAATGTTTTTTACAGAACTGTTCAAACTAGATGATTAGGAATACTGCAGACAATTTTCAGCAAGTTGCAGCATGGAAATACGGAAATAAGCACTTTTCCATAAACAAGCTCTAAATCATGTTTGATGCACTCTGGATACAATGTTTTTTACAGAACTGTTCAAACTAGATGATTAGGAATACTGCAGACAATTTTCAGCAAGTTGCAGCATGGAAATACGGAAATAAGCACTTTTCCATAAACAAGCTCTAAATCATGTTTGATGTTTTTGATGCACTCTGGATACAAAGTTTTTTACAGAACTGTTCAAACTAGATGATTAGGAACACTGCAGACAATTTTCAGCAAGTTGCAGCATGAAATACGGAAATAAGCACTTTTCCATAAACAAGCTCTAAATCATGTTTGATGCACTCTGGATACAATGTTTTTTACAGAACTGTTCAAACTAGATGATTAGGAACACTGCAGACAATTTTCAGCAAGTTGCAGCATGGAAATACGGAAATAAGCACTTTTCCATAAACAAGCTCTAAATCATGTTTGATGCACTCTGGATACAATGTTTTTTACAGAACTGTTCAAACTAGATGATTAGGAACACTGCAGACAATTTTCAGCAAGTTGCAGCATGGAAATACGGAAATAAGCACTTTTCCATAAACAAGCTCTAAATCATGTTTGATGCACTCTGGATACAATGTTTTTTACAGAACTGTTCAAACTAGATGATTAGGAACACTGCAGACAATTTTCAGCAAGTTGCAGCATGGAAATACGGAAATAAGCACTTTTCCATAAACAAGCTCTAAATCATGTTTGATGCACTCTGGATACAATGTTTTTTACAGAACTGTTCAAACTAGATGATTAGGAATACTGCAGACAATTTTCAGCAAGTTGCAGCATGGAAATACGGAAATAAGCACTTTTCCATAAACAAGCTCTAAATCATGTTTGATGCACTCTGGATACAATGTTTTTTACAGAACTGTTCAAACTAGATGATTAGGAACACTGCAGACAATTTTCAGCAAGTTGCAGCATGGAAATACGGAAATAAGCACTTTTCCATAAACAAGCTCTAAATCATGTTTGATGCACTCTGGATACAATGTTTTTTACAGAACTGTTCAAACTAGATGATTAGGAACACTGCAGACAATTTTCAGCAAGTTGCAGCATGGAAATACGGAAATAAGCACTTTTCCATAAACAAGCTCTAAATCATGTTTGATGCACTCTGGATACAATGTTTTTTACAGAACTGTTCAAACTAGATGATTAGGAACACTGCAGACAATTTTCAGCAAGTTGCAGCATGGAAATACGGAAATAAGCACTTTTCCATAAACAAGCTCTAAATCATGTTTGATGCACTCTGGATACAATGTTTTTTACAGAACTGTTCAAACTAGATGATTAGGAACACTGCAGACAATTTTCAGCAAGTTGCAGCATGGAAATACGGAAATAAGCACTTTTCCATAAACAAGCTCTAAATCATGTTTGATGCACTCTGGATACAATGTTTTTTACAGAACTGTTCAAACTAGATGATTAGGAACACTGCAGACAATTTTCAGCAAGTTGCAGCATGGAAATACGGAAATAAGCACTTTTCCATAAACAAGCTCTAAATCATGTTTGATGCACTCTGGATACAATGTTTTTTACAGAACTGTTCAAACTAGATGATTAGGAATACTGCAGACAATTTTCAGCAAGTTGCAGCATGGAAATACGGAAATAAGCACTTTTCCATAAACAAGCTCTAAATCATGTTTGATGCACTCTGGATACAATGTTTTTTACAGAACTGTTCAAACTAGATGATTAGGAATACTGCAGACAATTTTCAGCAAGTTGCAGCATGGAAATACGGAAATAAGCACTTTTCCATAAACAAGCTCTAAATCATGTTTGATGCACTCTGGATACAAAGTTTTTTACAGAACTGTTCAAACTAGATGATTAGGAACACTGCAGACAATTTTCAGCAAGTTGCAGCATGGAAATACGGAAATAAGCACTTTTCCATAAACAAGCTCTAAATCATGTTTGATGCACTCTGGATACAATGTTTTTTACAGAACTGTTCAAACTAGATGATTAGGAACACTGCAGACAATTTTCAGCAAGTTGCAGCATGGAAATACGGAAATAAGCACTTTTCCATAAACAAGCTCTAAATCATGTTTGATGCACTCTGGATACAATGTTTTTTACAGAACTGTTCAAACTAGATGATTAGGAATACTGCAGACAATTTTCAGCAAGTTGCAGCATGGAAATACGGAAATAAGCACTTTTCCATAAACAAGCTCTAAATCATGTTTGATGCACTCTGGATACAATGTTTTTTACAGAACTGTTCAAACTAGATGATTAGGAATACTGCAGACAATTTTCAGCAAGTTGCAGCATGGAAATACGGAAATAAGCACTTTTCCATAAACAAGCTCTAAATCATGTTTGATGCACTCTGGATACAAAGTTTTTTACAGAACTGTTCAAACTAGATGATTAGGAACACTGCAGACAATTTTCAGCAAGTTGCAGCATGGAAATACGGAAATAAGCACTTTTCCATAAACAAGCTCTAAATCATGTTTGATGCACTCTGGATACAATGTTTTTTACAGAACTGTTCAAACTAGATGATTAGGAATACTGCAGACAATTTTCAGCAAGTTGCAGCATGGAAATACGGAAATAAGCACTTTTCCATAAACAAGCTCTAAATCATGTTTGATGCACTCTGGATACAATGTTTTTTACAGAACTGTTCAAACTAGATGATTAGGAATACTGCAGACAATTTTCAGCAAGTTGCAGCATGGAAATACGGAAATAAGCACTTTTCCATAAACAAGCTCTAAATCATGTTTGATGCACTCTGGATACAATGTTTTTACAGAACTGTTCAAACTAGATGATTAGGAATTACTGCAGACAATTTTCAGCAAGTTGCAGCATGGAAATACGGAAATAAGCACTTTTCCATAAACAAGCTCTAAATCATGTTTGATGCACTCTGGATACAATGTTTTTTACAGAACTGTTCAAACTAGATGATTAGGAATACTGCAGACAATTTTCAGCAAGTTGCAGCATGGAAATACGGAAATAAGCACTTTTCCATAAACAAGCTCTAAATCATGTTTGATGCACTCTGGATACAAAGTTTTTTACAGAACTGTTCAAACTAGATGATTAGGAACACTGCAGACAATTTTCAGCAAGTTGCAGCATGGAAATACGGAAATAAGCACTTTTCCATAAACAAGCTCTAAATCATGTTTGATGCACTCTGGATACAATGTTTTTTACAGAACTGTTCAAACTAGATGATTAGGAATACTGCAGACAATTTTCAGCAAGTTGCAGCATGGAAATACGGAAATAAGCACTTTTCCATAAACAAGCTCTAAATCATGTTTGATGCACTCTGGATACAATGTTTTTACAGAACTGTTCAAACTAGATGATTAGGAATTACTGCAGACAATTTTCAGCAAGTTGCAGCATGGAAATACGGAAATAAGCACTTTTCCATAAACAAGCTCTAAATCATGTTTGATGATCTCTGGATACAATGTTTTTTACAGAACTGTTCAAACTAGATGATTAGGAATACTGCAGACAATTTTCAGCAAGTTGCAGCATGGAAATACGGAAATAAGCACTTTTCCATAAACAAGCTCTAAATCATGTTTGATGCACTCTGGATACAAAGTTTTTTACAGAACTGTTCAAACTAGATGATTAGGAACACTGCAGACAATTTTCAGCAAGTTGCAGCATGGAAATACGGAAATAAGCACTTTTCCATAAACAAGCTCTAAATCATGTTTGATGCACTCTGGATACAATGTTTTTTACAGAACTGTTCAAACTAGATGATTAGGAATTACTGCAGACAATTTTCAGCAAGTTGCAGCATGGAAATACGGAAATAAGCACTTTTCCATAAACAAGCTCTAAATCATGTTTGATGCACTCTGGATACAATGTTTTTTACAGAACTGTTCAAACTAGATGATTAGGAATACTGCAGACAATTTTCAGCAAGTTGCAGCATGGAAATACGGAAATAAGCACTTTTCCATAAACAAGCTGTAAATCATGTTTGATGCACTCTGGATAAAACTTTTTTTGTTATGTTTATTCTGTTATGAAAACTGGAATACAATTTCCATAAACAAGTTTTTTTGATGCACTCTGAAACTGTTCAAACTAGATGATTAGGAATACTGCAGACAATTTTCAGCAAGTTGCAGCATGGAAATACGGAAATAAGCACTTTTCCATAAACAAGCTCTAAATCATGTTTGATGCACTCTGGATACAATGTTTTTTACAGAACTGTTCAAACTAGATGATTAGGAATACTGCAGACAATTTTCAGCAAGTTGCAGCATGGAAATACGGAAATAAGCACTTTTCCATAAACAAGCTCTAAATCATGTTTGATGCACTCTGGATACAATGTTTTTTACAGAACTGTTCAAACTAGATGATTAGGAATACTGCAGACAATTTTCAGCAAGTTGCAGCATGGAAATACGGAAATAAGCACTTTTCCATAAACAAGCTCTAAATCATGTTTGATGCACTCTGGATACAATGTTTTTTACAGAACTGTTCAAACTAGATGATTAGGAATTACTGCAGACAATTTTCAGCAAGTTGCAGCATGGAAATACGGAAATAAGCACTTTTCCATAAACAAGCTCTAAATCATGTTTGATGCACTCTGGATACAATGTTTTTTACAGAACTGTTCAAACTAGATGATTAGGAATACTGCAGACAATTTTCAGCAAGTTGCAGCATGGAAATACGGAAATAAGCACTTTTCCATAAACAAGCTCTAAATCATGTTTGATGCACTCTGGATACAAAGTTTTTTACAGAACTGTTCAAACTAGATGATTAGGAACACTGCAGACAATTTTCAGCAAGTTGCAGCATGGAAATACGGAAATAAGCACTTTTCCATAAACAAGCTCTAAATCATGTTTGATGCACTCTGGATACAAAGTTTTTTACAGAACTGTTCAAACTAGATGATTAGGAACACTGCAGACAATTTTCAGCAAGTTGCAGCATGGAAATACGGAAATAAGCACTTTTCCATAAACAAGCTCTAAATCATGTTTGATGCACTCTGGATACAATGTTTTTTACAGAACTGTTCAAACTAGATGATTAGGAATACTGCAGACAATTTTCAGCAAGTTGCAGCATGGAAATACGGAAATAAGCACTTTTCCATAAACAAGCTCTAAATCATGTTTGATGCACTCTGGATACAATGTTTTTTACAGAACTGTTCAAACTAGATGATTAGGAATTACTGCAGACAATTTTCAGCAAGTTGCAGCATGGAAATACGGAAATAAGCACTTTTCCATAAACAAGCTCTAAATCATGTTTGATGATCTCTGGATACAATGTTTTTTACAGAACTGTTCAAACTAGATGATTAGGAATACTGCAGACAATTTTCAGCAAGTTGCAGCATGGAAATACGGAAATAAGCACTTTTCCATAAACAAGCTCTAAATCATGTTTGATGCACTCTGGATACAAAGTTTTTTACAGAACTGTTCAAACTAGATGATTAGGAACACTGCAGACAATTTTCAGCAAGTTGCAGCATGGAAATACGGAAATAAGCACTTTTCCATAAACAAGCTCTAAATCATGTTTGATGCACTCTGGATACAAAGTTTTTTACAGAACTGTTCAAACTAGATGATTAGGAACACTGCAGACAATTTTCAGTTGCAGCATGGAAATACGGAAATAAGCACTTTTCCATAAACAAGCTCTAAATCATGTTTGATGCACTCTGGATACAATGTTTTTACAGAACTGTTCAAACTAGATGATTAGGAACACTGCAGACAATTTTCAGCAAGTTGCAGCATGGAAATACGGAAATAAGCACTTTTCCATAAACAAGCTCTAAATCATGTTTGATGCACTCTGGATACAATGTTTTTTACAGAACTGTTCAAACTAGATGATTAGGAATACTGCAGACAATTTTCAGCAAGTTGCAGCATGGAAATACGGAAATAAGCACTTTTCCATAAACAAGCTCTAAATCATGTTTGATGATCTCTGGATACAA
>NW_024607778.1:17500-36965 GCF_018296145.1 Oncorhynchus tshawytscha | reverse complement strand
TTGTCATGTTGTGTTGATACCATGTTGTTGTCATGTTGTGTTGATACCATGTTGTTGTCATGTTGTGTTGATACCATGTTGTTGTCATGTTGTGTTGATACCATGCTGTTGTCATGTTGTGTTGATACCATGTTGTTGTCATGTTGTGTTGATACCATGTTGTTGTCATGTTGTGTTGATACCATGTTGTTGTCATGTTGTGTTGATACCATGTTGTTGTCATGTTGTGTTGATACCATGTTGTTGTCATGTTGTGTTTGTGTTGATACCATGTTGTTGTCATGTTGTGTTGATACCATGTTGTTGTCATGTTGAGTTGATACCCTGTTGTGGTCATGTTGTGTTGATACCATGTTGTTGTCATGTTGTGTTGATACCATGTTGTTGTCATGTTGTGTTGATACCATGTTGTTGTCATGTTGTGTTGATACCATGTTGTTGTCATGTTGTGTTGATACCATGTTGTTGTCATGTTGTGTTGATACCATGTTGTTGTCATGTTGTGTTGATACCATGCTGTTTCTCATGTTGTTGCCTTAGGAAACTCTTTTGTATTGTTATGGTTTCTCTTGTACCATGTTGTTGTCATGTTGTGTTGATACCATGTTGTTGTCATGTTTGCCTTGGGACCATGTAAATGTTTGTTCTGTTGTTGCCCAGTTAAATAAAGGTTAAACTCTTTAGTATTGTTATACACTCTCTTGTATTGATATGCATTTTATCCTATATATACACCTATTTAATCCCAATAGCCCCTGCCCCTGTCCATGCCTCCCACCGCTAACCAAACTAGCCTAGTGTAGCCTAGCCATAGCCTGTAGCCTGAGGGTAGTCCATGGCCTACCACCACTAACACAGACTAGCCTAGCCTGGCCCTACCACCACTAACACAGACTAGGAGCCTTTTGCCTTCCTGAGGGAGGCCGTCATTGTAAATAAGAATTTGTGAATCTGCCTGAACTGGCCTTAACCAGACAGTTAAATAGCCTGTAAAGGTTACATACATATACAAATAGAATGAGGAAGTCCATTTAACTCCCAGCTAACCAAACTAGCCTAGTGTAGCCTAGCGAATAGCCTGTAGCCTGAGGGTAGTCCATGGCCTCCCACCGCTAACACAAACTAGCCTAGTGTAGCCTAGCGAATAGCCTGTAGCCTGAGGGTAGTCCATGGCCTACCACCGCTAACACAGACTAGCCTAGTGTAGCCTAGCGAATAGCCTGTAGCCTGAGGGAAGTCCATGGCCTCCCACCGCTAACACAGACTAGCCTAGTGTAGCCTAGTGAATAGCCTGTAGCCTGAGGGTAGTCCATGGCCTCCCACCGCTAACACAGACTAGCCTAGTGTAGCCTAGCGAATAGCCTGTAGCCTGAGGGAGGTCCATTGCCTCCCACCGCTAACACAGACTAGCCTAGTGTAGCCTAGCGAATAGCCTGTAGCCTGAGGGAAGACCATGGCCTCCCACCGCTAACACAGACTAGCCTGGGGCTCTCTCTTGCCGTCCCTGGAAGGGGTGTGTCACCTGAGTGGGTTGATTCACTGATGTGGTCATCCTGTCTGGGTTGGCGCCCCCCTTGGGTTGTGCCATGGCGGAGATCTTTGTGGGCTATACTCAGCCTTGTCTCAGGATGGTAAGTTGGTGGTTGAAGATATCCCTCTAGTGGTGTGGGGGCTGTGCTTTGGCAAAGTGGGTGGGGTTATATCCTTCCTGTTTGGCCCTGTCTGGGGGTGTCCTCGGATGGGGCCACAGTGTCTCCTGACCCCTCCTGTCTCAGCCTCCAGTATTTATGCTGCAGTAGTTAATGTGTCGGGGGGCTAGGGTCAGTTTGTTATATCTGGAGTACCTCTCCTGTCCTATTCGGTGTCCTGTGTGAATCTAAGTGTGCGTTCTCTAATTCTCTCTCTCTCTCTCTCTCTCTCTCTCTCTCTCTCTCTCTCTCTCTCTCTCTCTCTCTCTCGGAGGACCTGAGCCCTAGGACCATGCCCCAGGACTACCTGACATGATGACTCCTTGCTGTCCCCAGTCCACCTGGCCGTGCTGCTGCTCCAGTTTCAACTGTTCTGCCTTATTATTATACGACCATGCTGGTCATTTATGAACATTTGAAAATCTTGGCCATGTTCTGTTATAATCTCCACCCGGCACAGCCAGAAGAGGACTGGCCACCCCACATAGCCTGGTTCCTCTCTAGGTTTCTTCCTAGGTTTTGGCCTTTCTAGGGAGTTTTCCTAGCCACCGTGCTTCTACACCTGCATTGCTTGCTGTTTGGGGTTTTAGGCTGGGTTTCTGTACAGCACTTTGAGATATCAGCGGATGTACGAAGGGCTATATAAATAAATTTGATTTGATTTGATTTTAGTGTAGCCTAGCGAATAGCCTTGAGCCTAAGTGATGTCCATGAACTGGTACGGTTAAATATTTAACAGACATGCTCTCCTCAGTCCCAGAAACAGAGGCCCACAGCATCACAACAGACACACACACACACACAGCTGTGGTTGGAACATAGCCTAGCCTAGCGTAGCGTCAGTACTACTATTTGTTCTTATTCTATGGGTTGGTGTGTAATGTGCCTAGCCTAGCATCAGTACTACTATTTGTTCTTATTCTATGGGTTGTTGTGTAACGTAGCCTAGCCTAGCATCAGTACTACTATCAGTTCTTATTCTATGGGTTGGTGTGTAACGTAGCCTAGCCTAGCATCAGTACTACTATTAGTTCTTATTCTATGGGTTGGTGTGTAACGTAGCCTAGCCTAGCATCAGTTCTACTATCAGTTCTTATTCTATGGGTTGGTGTGTAACGTAGCCTAGCCTAGCATCAGTTCTACTATTAGTTCTTATTCTATGGGTTGGTGTGTAACGTAGCCTAGCCTAGCATCAGTTCTACTATTAGTTCTTATTCTATGGGTTGGTGTGTAACGTAGCCTAGCCTAGCATCAGTTCTACTATTAGTTCTTATTCCATGGGTTGGTGTGTAACGTAGCCTAGCCTAGCGTCAGTACTACTATTAGTTCTTATTCTATGGGTTGGTGTGTAACGTAGCCTAGCCTAGCGTCAGTACTACTATTAGTTCTTATTCTATGGGTTCGTGTGTAACGTAGCCTAGCCTAGCGTCAGTACTACTATCAGTTCTTATTCTATGGGTTGGTGTGTAACGTAGCCTAGCCTAGCGTCAGTACTACTATTAGTTCTTATTCTATGGGTTGGTGTGTAACGTAGCCTAGCCTAGCGTCAGTATACTATCAGTTCTTATTCTATGGGTTGGTGTGTAACGTAGCCTAGCCTAGCGTCAGTACTACTATTAGTTCTTATTCTATGGGTTGGTGTGTAACGTAGCCTAGCGTCAGTTCTACTATTAGTTCTTATTCTATGGGTTGGTGTGTAACGTAGCCTAGCCTAGCGTAGAGTCAATGCGCATCTCAGTGTGTTTTAGGGCTGAAACGTTCTCACAGCAGCTGTTTGGAGCAGATTACAGACAGCACCTCTTTACTAGCTGTCCAGACTGAAGGGCCTGTCAGGGCTCTGACAGACAGACGTGGAGCCACGAGCTCCTTCACACACTCCACTAATCCTGCCAGATATACGGCCCTCTTCTCCTCCTTCTGATGGTGAGAGAGGGTTTGACACCACATGTCCTTATCTCTGGCACAGTGTGTGTGTGTGTTTGTGTGTGTGTGTGTGTGTGTGTGTGTGTGTGTGTTTTGTGTGTTTATGCGTGTGTGTCTTTGTGTGTGTGTGTGTGTGTGTGTGTGTGTGTGTGTGTGTGTGTGTGTGTGTGTGTGTGTGTGTGTGTGTGTGTTATTAGTAACCAATGAAACGCTGACTGACTGCTGGTTCCTTCTGGACAAAGCAACAACAATGAGACATAATGAAAGATCAGAATATCAACATAAAGGAAACAGCTCAGTAGAATAGAATAAACATTTTAGCATAAGTGTGTGTGTGTGTGTGTGTGTGTGTGTGTGTGTGTGTGTGTGTGTGTGTGTGTGTGTGTGTGTGTGTGTGTGTGTGTGTGTGTGTGTGGGGGGGGGGGGCAGGTTTGAAGTCTATGATAAGTCGGTGCATCAGAGAGAATGAGGCTCTAATTTGACTCCTTCCACCCACACTGGAATATATATTACACAGCTCTATCTCTCTCTCTCTCCTCTCTCTCTCTCTCTCTCTCTCTCTCTCTCTCTCTCTCTCTCTCTCTGTCTCTCTCTGTCTCTCTCTCTCTCTCTCTCTCTCTGTCTCTCTCTCTCTATCTCTCTCCCTCTCTCGCTCTCTCTCTCTCTGTCTCTCTCTGTCTCTCTCTGTCTCTCTCTCTCTCTCTCTCTCTCTGTCTCTCTACCTCTCTATCTACCTCCTCTCTCTCTCTACCTCTCTCTCTCTCCACCTCCTTTCGGTCTCTCCCTCTCTCTCTCTACCTCCTCTCCCTCCATCTCTCTCTGTTTCTCCCTCTCTCGCTAACTCATCTTTCTCTCTGTTCTGTTTCTCCCTCTCTCTAAGTCCTCTGTTTCCCTTCCTACCCCATTCTCTCTCTCTCTCTCTCTCTCTCTCTCTCTCTCTCTCTAACCTCTCCTCTTTCTCTGCTTTGTCTCTCCTCTTGCTCTCATCTGTGACTGAATTTAAAACAGGGCAAGAACCGAACAAGACCAAATCACTCCCCTCCACCCCTCTCTCCTCCACTGCGCTCTCCTCCCTATCCCCGCTGTCTCTCCTCTCCCCTCTGTCTCTCCTCTCCCCTCCCCCCTCTCCCTCTTTTGACAAATCAAAGAATTGTGAGTTTGATATTTATAGCAGAAATGCCTTTGGGGAAAATATCCCACTCCCTCCCTCCCTCTCCTCCCTCTCTCTCCTTCTGTCTTTCTCCCTCCCTCTCCCCCTCTCACATTCCACTGTCTCTCTCTCTCTCTACCTCCTTTCTCTTTCTCCCTCTCCCTCCCTCTCTCTCCTTCTCTCTCTTTCTTTCTCTTTCTCCCTCTCTCTCCCTGTCCCTCCCTCTCTCTCCCTCCCTTTCTCTCTCTACCTCCTTTCTCTCTCTCTCTCTCCCTCCCTCTCTCTCCTTATCTCTCTTTCTTTCTCTTTCTCTCATTCTGTCTATCGTTCCCATTCCATTGACATTGACTCCACGAAACCGTAGCAACCCTGGAACTCACCACACAATCTGCATTGAAGTCACACTTTGAAGCTACAGACAATACTGCTGCTAGTCAACAGTAGAGGCCGAACAGCTACTGACAATACTGTTGCTAGTCAACAGTAGAGGCTCTCAGCTTGCTGCTAGTCAACCATAGAGGCTTTACTGCTGCTGGTCAACAGTAGAGGCCTACTGACAATTCTGTCAACTAACAGCTCTGACAATACTAGTCAACAGTAGAGGCCCAGCTACCATGACAATACTGACTCCAACAGCTAAACCTAGCAACCCTAAAGACAATACTGCTGCTAGTCAACACAATCTGACAATACTGCTGCTAGTCAACAGTAGAGGCCGAACAGCTACTGACAATACTGCTGCTAGTCAACAGTAGAGTCCGAACAGCTACAGACAATACTGCTGCTAGTCAACAGTAGAGGCCGAACAGCTACTGACAATACTGCTGCTAGTCAACAGTAGAGGCCGAACAGCTACTGACAATACTGCTGCTAGTCAACAGTAGAGGCCGAACAGCTACTGACAATACTGTTGCTAGTCAACAGTAGAGGCCGAACAGCTACAGACAATACTGCTGCTAGTCAACCATAGAGGCCGAACAGCTACTGACAATACTGCTGCTGGTCAACAGTAGAGGCCGAACAGCTACTGACAATACTAGTCAACCGTAGAGGCCGAACAGCTACTGACAATACTGCTGCTAGTCAACAGTAGAGGCCGAACAGCTACTGACAATACTAGTCAACCATAGAGGCCGAACAGCTACTGACAATACTGCTGCTAGTCAACAGTAGAGGCCGAACAGCTACAGACAATACTGCTGCTAGTCAACAGTAGAGGCCGAACAGCTACAGACAGTCAACCGTAGAGGCTGCTACTGACAATACTGCTGCTAGTCAACCATAGAGGCCGAACAGCTACTGACAATACTGCTGCTAGTCAACCATAGAGGCCGAACAGCTACTGACAATACTAGTCAACCATAGAGGCCGAACAGCTACTGACAATACTAGTCAACAGTAGAGGCCGAACAGCTACTGACAATACTGCTGCTAGTCAACAGTAGAGGCCGAACAGCTACTGACAATACTGCTGCTAGTCAACAGTAGAGGCCGAACAGCTACTGACAATACTGCTGCTAGTCAACAGTAGAGGCCGAACAGCTACTGACAATACTGTTGCTAGTCAACAGTAGAGGCCGAACAGCTACTGACAATACTGCTGCTAGTCAACAGTAGAGGCCGAACAGCTACAGACAATACTGCTGCTAGTCAACAGTAGAGGCCGAACAGCTACAGACAATACTGCTGCTAGTCAACAGTAGAGGCCGAACAGCTACAGACAATACTGCTGCTAGTCAACCATAGAGGCCGAACAGCTACTGACAATACTGCTGAGACTAACAGCTCTGACACTAGTCAACCGTAGAGGCCGAACAGCTACTGACAATACTGCTGCTGGTCAACAGTAGAGGCCGAACAGCTACTGACAATACTGCTGCTAGTCAACAGTAGAGGCCGAACAGCTACTGACAATACTGCTGCTAGTCAACCATAGAGGCCGAACAGCTACTGACAATACTAGTCAACCGTAGAGCTGACAATACTAGTCAACCGTAGAGGCCGAACAGCTACTGACAATACTAGTCAACCGTAGAGGCCGAACAGCTACTGACAATACTAGTCAACCGTAGAGGCCGAACAGCTCAACTAGTCAACAGTAGAGGCCGAACAGCTACTGACAATACTGCTGCTAGTCAACCATAGAGGCCGAACAGCTACAGACAATACTGCTGCTAGTCAACAGTAGAGGCCGAACAGCTACTGACAATACTGCTGCTAGTCAACAGTAGAGGCCGAACAGCTACTGACAATACTGTTGCTAGTCAACAGTAGAGGCCGAACAGCTACTGACAATACTGCTGCTAGTCAACAGTAGAGGCCGAACAGCTACAGACAATACTGCTGCTAGTCAACCGTAGAGACCGAACAGCTACAGACAATACTGCTGCTAGTCAACCGTAGAGACCGAACAGCTACAGACAATACTGCTGCTAGTCAACCATAGAGGCAACAGCTAGAGGTCAACCGTAGAGACCGAACAGCTACTGAACTAGTCAACAGACAATACTGCTGCTAGTCAACAGTAGAGGCCGAACAGCTACAGACAATACTGCTGCTAGTCAACCGTAGAGACCGAACAGCTACTGACAATACTGCTGCTAGTCAACCATAGAGGCCGAACAGCTACTGACAATACTCAACCGTAGAGCCGAACAGCTACTGACAATAGTCAACCGTAGAGGCCGAACAGCTACTGACAATACTAGTCAACCGTAGAGGCCGAACAGCTACTGACAATACTAGTCAACCGTAGAGGCCGCTACTGACAATACTGCTGCTAGTCAACCGTAGAGGCCGAACAGCTACTGACAATACTGCTGCTAGTCAACAGTAGACAATACTAGTCAACCGCCGAACAGCTACTGACAATACTGCTGCTAGTCAACCATAGAGAGGCCGAACAGCTACTGACAATACTAGTCAACCGTAGAGCCGAACAGCTACTGACAATACTGCTGCTAGTCAACCGTAGAGGCCAATACAGCTAGAGGCCGAACAGCTACTGACAATGCTGAGAGGAAGGGGAGAGACAGGGGAGAGAGGAGGGAGACAGGGGAGAGAGGAGGGAGACAGAGGGGGAGATAAACAGGGAAGGGGGAATAAACGAGAGAAGGGAGAGAGGTGGGAGAACAGATTGTGTGATGGAGAGAGAGGAAAGATGGCTAAGAGGTTTCATGTATAATAGATCAGCCTTAGTCAGGTACCATCCTATTAATACCATCCAGACCTGCCCATCTCTGGAAAACACAGAGAGAGACACACAGAGAGAGAGAGAGAGAGAGGGAGTGAGAGAGAGAGAGAGAGAGAGAGAGACAGAGAGAGAGAGAGAGAGACACAGAGAGAGAGAGAGAGAGACCGACAGAGAGAGAGAGAGAGACAGACAGAGACACACACAGAGATAGAGAGAGAGACACAGAGAGAGAGAGAGAGAGAGAGAGAGAGAGAGAGAGAGAGAGAGAGAGAGAGAGAGACACAGAGATAGAGAGAGACACAGAGAGAGAGAGAGACACAGAGAGAGAGAGAGAGAGACAGAGAGAGAGAGAGAGAGAGACACAGAGAGAGACACACAGATAGAGAGAGACAAAGAGAGAGAGAGACACAGAAAGAGAGAGAGAGACAGAGAGAGAGAGACAGAGACAGAGAGAGAGAGAGACACAGAGAGAGAGAGAGAGACACACAGAGAGAAAACAAAAAGATAATTACTTGAGAAAGAGAAAACTGCTATTCGGCCCTACACAGAGAGTACACAGCAGCAGAATACCTGACCACTGTGACTGACCCAAAATTAAGGAAAGCTTTGACTATGTACAGACTCAGTGAGCATAGCCTTGCTATTGAGAAAGGCAGCCGTAGGCCGACATGGCTCTCAAGAGAAAATAGCCTGTGTGCTCACTGCCCACAAAATGAGGTGGAAACTGAGCTGCACTTCCTAACCTCCTGCCCAATGTATGACCATATTAGAGAGACATATTTCCCTCAGATTACACAGATCCACAAAGAATTCGAAAACAAATCCAATTTTGAAAAACTCCCATATCTACTGGGTGAAATTCAACAGTGTGCCATCAAAGCAGCAAGATTTGTGACCTGTTGCCACGAGAAAAGGGCAACCAGTGAAGAACACACACCATTGTAAATACAACCCATATTTATGCTTATTTATTTTATCTTGTGTCCTTTAACCATTTGTACATTGTTAAAACACTGTATATATATAATATGACATTTGTAATGTCTTTATTGTTTTGAAACTTCTGTATGTGTAATGTTTACTGTTCATTTTTATTGTTTATTTCACTTTATATATTATCTACCTCACTTGCTTTGGCAATGTTAACACATGTTTCCCATGCCAATAAAGCCCTTGAATTGAATTGAATTGAGAGAGAGACAGACAGACTAGATTTCCTCTCCTGTCTCTTTTCTTTCTGTTTTTCTCCCTCCCTCTGTCTTCTCCTTCATCTCTTCCCTCTCTCTACTCCCTCTGTCTTCTCCTTCATCTCTTCCCTCTCTCTACTCCCTCTGTCTTCTCCTTCATCTCTTCCCTCTCTCTACTCCCTCTGTCTTCTCCTTCATCTCTTCCCTCTCTCCACTCCCTCTGTCTTCTCCTTCATCTCTTCCCTCTCTCTACTCCCTCTGTCTTCTCCTTCATCTCTTCCCTCTCTCTACTCCCTCTGTCTTCTCCTTCATCTCTTCCCTCTCTCTATCCCTCTGTCTTCTCTTCATCTCTTCCCTCTCTCTACTCCCTCTGTCTTCTCCTTCATCTCTTCCCTCTCTCTACTCCCTCTGTCTTCTCCTTCATCTCTTCCCTCTCTCTACTCCCTCTGTCTTCTCCTTCATCTCTTCCCTCTCTCTACTCCCTCTGTCTTCTCCTTCATCTCTTCCCTCTCTCTACTCCCTCTGTCTTCCTTCATCTCTTCCTTCTCTCTTCACTCCCTCTGTCTTCCCTTCATCTCCTTCATCTCCCTACTCCCTCTTCTGTCTTCTTCCTTCATCTTCCCTCTCTCTACTCCCTCTGTCTTCTCCTTCATCTCTTCCCTCTCTTTACTCCCTTTGTCTTCTCCTTCATCTCTTCCCTCTCTACTCTCTGTCTTCTCCTTCATCTCTTCCCACTCCCTCTGTCTTCTCCTTCATCTCTTCCTCTCTCTATCCCTCTTCCCTTCATCTCTTCCTTCATCTCTCCCTCCCTCTACCTTCTCCTTCATCTCTTCCCACTCCCTGTCTTCTCCTTCATCTCTTCCCTCTCTCTACTCCCTCTGTCTTCTCCTTCATCTCTTCCTTCATCTCTTCCCTCTCTCTCCTTCATCCTTCCCTTCATCTCTTCCCTCTGTCTTCTCCTTCATCTCTTCCTCTCCTCCCTCATCTTCTCCTTCATCTCCCCTCTCTCTCCCTCTGTCTTCTCCTTCATCTCTTCCCTCTCTCTACTCCCTTCTCTCTTCTCTCTTCATCCCTCTGTCTTCTCTTCATCTCTTCCCTCTCTCTACTCCCTCTGTCTTCTCCTTCATCTCTTCCCTCTCTCTACTCCCTCTGTCTTCTCCTTCATCTCTTCCCTCTCTCTACTCCCTCTGTCTTCTCCTTCATCTCTTCCCTCTCTCTACTCCCTCTGTCTTCTCCTTCATCTCTTCCCTCTCTCTACTCCCTCTGTCTTCTCTTCATCTCTTCCCTCTCTCTACTCCTCTGTCTTCTCCTTCATCTCTTCCCTCTTCTCTCTGTCTTCTCCTTCATCTCTTCCCTCTCTACTCCTGTCTTCTCCTTCATCTCTTCCCTCTCTTCCCTCTGTCTTCTCCTTCATCTCTTCCCTCTCTCTATCCCTGTCTTCTCCTTCATCTCTTCCCTCTCTCTCTCCCTCTGTCTTCTCCTTCATCTCTTCCCTCTCTCTACTCCCTCTGTCTTCTCTTCATCTCTTCCTTCATCTCTTCCCTCTCTCTACTCCCTCTGTCTTCTCCTTCATCTCTTCCTTCTACTCCCTCTGTCTTCTCCTTCATCTCTTCCTTCTCTCTTCCCCCTCTGTCTTCTCCTTCATCTCTTCCTTCATCTCTTCCCTCTCTTCCCTCTACCTTCTCCTTCATCTCTTCCCTCCTTTACTCCCTCTTCTCCTTCATCTCTTCCCTCTCTCTACTCCCTCTGTCTTCTCCTTCATCTCTTCCCTCTCTCCCTGTCTTCTCCTTCATCTCTTCCCTCTCTCTACTCCCTACCTTCTCTTCATCTCTTCCTTCATCTCTTCCCTCTCTCTACTCCCTCTACCTTCTTCATCTCTTCCCTTCATCTCTTCCTTCATCTCTTCCCTCTCTCTACTCCCTCTGTCTTCTCCTTCATCTCTTGCCTCTCTCCACTCCCTTTCTCCCTCTCATCCTTTTTGTTCCAATGACAGTCACCATACCACAGTTTCCATGGCAAATCAATGGCCAATAGTCTTCACTTAAGTGAATAATGCCCACAAAGCCGGTGTTTGGAGGATATATTGGTGTTGTTGGGTCACTTTTATACAACCACCAACATATTGATTGACGGATTTTCATTCAAAACGTTATTTTGATGAATTGATCTATTTCGTCCTTCCACAAGACAAGAGTCCAGAAAGGAATCTCTGGTTGCTACCCAAGCCAGCTGGTCGTTGGTTGTAAATGTTCCATTGCCATACTGGCTGGCAACGTTTGTGTCCTCGCCAGCTAACGAGCCAACTATGTCTAACTTACAGTCCCGTCAAACAGTGCAGAGAGAATAACAACAGCAGCTGCATTGGTTTAAGCTGTTTTCTAGTGGTATTGATTTGGATACATTCATAACAATGAGCTAACGAGGCGGTGATTTCACCTGGGCGTTGTCTAGATGCTTTTTATAGTGGATATCAAGTTTATAAATTGCCTGGCTGGGCTGATGAGACAGTGGATTGTTCAGTCGGAACAGAGTAAATAGACATTTTAACATCATAGATTTAACTTGTGGAATAGACACCGGCTGGAATGCGCTTTTAACCAATCAGCCCTACCCTGGCAGTCTTAGGTACCGGTAGTCTCATTAATCATTCATCTCCCTACCCTGGCAGTCTTAGGTACCGGTAGTCTCATTAATCAGGTACCGGTAGTCTCATTAATCATTAATCTCCCCTACCCTGGCAGTCTTAGGTAACAGTAGTCTCATTAATCATTCATCTCCCCTACCCTGGCAGTCTTAGGTACCGGTAGTCTCATTAATCATTCATCTCCCCTACCCTGGCAGTCTTAGGTACCGGTAGTTTCATTAATCATTAATCTCCCCTACCCTGGCAGTCTTAGGTACCGGTAGTCTCATTAATCATTAATCTCCCTCTTACCTCATTAATCATTAATCGGTCTTAGGCGGTCTTAGGTACCGGTAGTTTCATTAATCATTAATCTCATTAATCTCCCCAACCCTGGCAGTCTTTCTGAATACAGGTTTTGGGTGATTCAAACACACATCACTTTGCAAGCCAGCACAATGTGACTTGTAGGCCTGATGTGGCCTGTAAACCAGGTGTTTCAGTAGTTAGGGTATGACTAGGCCCTTCCCAAATAAGGCCTTATGTATTGATAGGGTATATAGGGTATATAGGGGCAGATAGGGTATATAGGGACAGATAGGGTATATAGGGACAGATAGAGTATATAGGGACTGATAGGGTATATAGGGTATATAGGGACAGATAGGGTATATAGGGACAGATAGGTATATAGGGACTGATAGGGTATATAGTGTATATAGGGACATATCAGGTATATAGGGACAGATAGGGTATATAGGGACAGATAGGACAGATAGGGTATATAGGGACAGATAGGGTATATAGGGACAGATAGGGTATATAGGGACAGATAGGGTATATAGGGACAGATAGGTATATAGGGACAGATAGGGTATATAGGGACAGATAGGGTATATAGGGACAGATAGGGTATATAGGGACATATAGGGTATATAGGGACAGATAGGGAATATAGGGACAGATAGATATATAGGGACAGATAGAGTATATAGGGACAGATAGGGTATATAGGGACAGATAGGCTATATAGGGACATATAGGGTATATAGGGGCATGTAGGGTATATAGGGACAGACAGGGTATATATAGACATATAGGGTATATAGGGACAGATAAGGTATATAGGGACAGGTAGGGTATATAGGGACAGATAGGGTATACGGGGACATATAGGGTATATAGGGTATATAGCGTATATAGGGACAGATAGGGTATATAGGGACAGATAGGGTATATAGGGACCGATAGGGTATATAAGGTATATAGGGACAATAGGGTATATAGAGACAGATAGATAGGGTATATAGAGACAGATAGGGTATACAGGGACATATAGGATATATAGGGACAGATAGGGTATATAGAGACAGATAGGGTATATAGAGACAGATAGGGTATATAGGGTATATAGGGACAGATAGGGTATACAGGGACAGATAGGGTATATAAGGTATTTAGGGACTATAAGGTATATAGAGACAGATAGATAGGGGATATAGAGATAGAAAAGGTATATAGGGACAGATAGGGTATATAGAGACAGATAGGGTATATAGGGACAGGTAGGGTATCAGGGACAGATATGGTATATAGGGTATATAGGGACAGATAGGGTATATAGAGACAGATAGGGACATATAGGGTATATAGGGAATATATGGTATCTGTGTGTTGATAGGGTATATAGGGTAGATAGGGACAGATAGGGTATATAGGGTATATAGGGACAGATAGGGTATATAGGGGATATAGGGACAGATAGGGTATATAGGTTATTTTGGGTATATAGAGACAGATAGGGTATATAGGGTATATAGAGACAGATAGGGTATATAGGGTATATAGAGACAGATAGGGTATATAGGGACAGATAGGGTATATAGGGTATATATGGGATATAGGGACAGATAGGGTATATTGGGTATATAGGGGATATAGGGACAGATAGGGTATATAGGGTATATTGGGTATATAGGGACAGATAGGGTATATAGGGTATATAGAGACAGATAGGGTATATAGGGACAGATAGGGTATATAGGGTATATAGGGACAGATAGGGTATATAGGGGATATAGAGACAGATAGGGTATATAGAGACAGATAGGGTATATAGGGTATATAGGGACAGATAGGGTATATAGGGACAGATAGGGTATATAGGGACATATAGGGTATATAGGGACAGATAGGGTATATAGGGACAGATAGGGTAAATAGGGACAGATAGGGTATATAGGGACAGAAAGTGTATGTGTGTTGGCGGGGGGGGGGTGTCAGGAAAAGTTGGTAATTGGACTGGTAGAGTCAGAGAGGTGAACCCCTCGAGTGTCTGACACAGCTCTCTCTCACTCTCTGTCTGTCTGTCTCTCTCCTCTGAATTTATAAGTATGAGCCACTGGGAGATAATTAGCACAGAATCAAACCCACCCAGTCCACAACATACAGTCCACAACACACACAGTCCACAACACACACACAGTCCACAACACACACACAGTCCACAACACACAGTCCACAACTCACACAGTCCACAACACACAGTCCACAACACACAGTCCACAACACACACAGTCCACAACACACAGTCCACAACATACAGTCCACAACACACATTCCACAACACACACAGTCCAGGAAGGGTCCTTCATCATTTATTACCTATAGAATCATAGCCAGAGGAAGGAAGGGTCCTTCATCATTTATTACCTATAGAATCATAGCCAGAGGAAGGAAGGGTCCTTCATCATTTATTACCTATAGAATCATAGCCAGATGAAAGGTCCTCCATCATTTATTACCTATAGATTCATAGCCAGAGGAAGGAAGGGTCCTTCATCATTTATTACCTATAGAATCATAGCCAGAGGAAGGAAGGGTCCTTCATCATTTATTACCTATAGAATCATAGCCAGAGGAAGGAAGGGTCCTTCATCATTTATTACCTATAGAATCATAGCCAGAGGAAAGGTCCTCCATCATTTATTACCTATAGATTCATAGCCAGAGGAAGGAAGGGTCCTTCATCATTTATTACCTATAGAATCATAGCCAGAGGAAGGAAGGGTCCTTCATCATTTATTACCTATAGAATCATAGCCAGAGGAAGGAAGGGTCCTCCATCATTTATTACCTATAGAATCATAGCCAGAGGAAGGGTCCTTCATCATTTATTACCTATAGAATCATAGCCAGAGGAAGGGTCCTCCATCATTTATTACCTATAGAATCATAGCCAGAGGAAGGGTCCTTCATCATTTATTACCTATAGAATCATAGCCAGAGGAAGGGTCCTCCATCATTTATAACCTATAGAATCATAGCCAGAGGAAGGGTCCTCCATCATTTATTACCTATAGAATCATAGCCAGAGGAAGGGTCCTTCATCTTTTATTACCTATAGAATCATAGCCAGAGGAAGGAAGGGTCCTTCATCATTTATTACCTATAGAATCATAGCCAGAGGAAGGAAGGGTCCTTCATCATTTATTACCTATAGAATCATAGCCAGAGGAAGGAAGGGTCCTCCATCATTTATTACCTATAGAATCCTAGCCAGAGGAAGGAAGGGTCCTTCATCATTTATTACCTATAGAATCATAGCCAGAGGAAGGGTCCTTCATCATTTATTACCTATAGAATCATAGCCAGAGGAAGGGTCCTCCATCATTTATTACCTATAGAATCATAGCCAGGGAAGGAAGGGTCATTCATCATTTATTACCTATAGAATCATAGCCAGGGAAGGAAGGGTCCTTCATCATTTATTACCTATAGAATCATAGCCAGAGGAAGGGTCCTTCATCATTTATTACCTATAGAATCATAGCCAGAGGAAGGAAGGGTCCTTCATCATTTATTACCTATAGAATCATAGCCAGAGGAAGGAAGGATCCTTCATCATTTATTACCTATAGAATCATAGCCAGAGGAAGGAAGGATCCTTCATCATTTATTACCTATAGAATCATAGCCAGAGGAAGGGTCCTTCATCATTTATTACCTATAGAATCATAGCCAGAGGAAGGAAGGGTCCGTCATCATTTATTACCTATAGAATCATAGCCAGAGGAAGGGTCCTTCATCTTTTATTACCTATAGAATCATAGCCAGAGGAAGGGTCCTTCATCATTTATTACCTATAGAATCATAGCCAGAGGAAGGAAGGGTCCTTCATCATTTATTACCTATAGAATCATAGCCAGAGGAAGGAAGGGTCCTCCATCATTTATTACCTATAGATTCCTAGCCAGAGGAAGGAAGGGTCCTTCATCATTTATTACCTATAGAATCATAGCCAGAGGAAGGGTCCTTCATCATTTATTACCTATAGAATCATAGCCAGAGGAAGGGTCCTCCATCATGTATTACCTATAGAATCATAGCCAGGGAAGGAAGGGTCATTCATCATTTATTACCTATAGAATCATAGCCAGGGGAAGGAAGGGTCCTTCATCATTTATTACCTATGGAATCATAGCCAGAGGAAAGTTCCTCCATCATTTATTACCTATAGAATCATAGCCAGAGGAAGGAAGGATCCTTCATCATTTATTACCTATAGAATAATAGCCAGAGGAAGGAAGGATCCTTCATCATTTATTACCTATAGAATCATAGCCAGAGGAAGGGTCCTTCATCATTTATTACCTATAGAATCATAGCCAGAGGAAGGAAGGGTCCTTCATCATTTATTACCTATAGAATCATAGCCAGAGGAAGGAAGGGTCCTTCATCATTTATTACCTATAGAATCATAGCCAGAGGAAAGGGTCCTCCATCATTTATTACCTATAGAATCATAGCCAGAGGAAGGAAGGGTCCTTCATCATTTATTACCTATAGAATCATAGCCAGAGGAAGGAAGGGTCCTTCATCATTTATTACCTATAGAATCATAGACAGGGAAGGAAGGGTCCTTCATCATTTATTACCTATAGAATCATAGCCAGAGGAAGGAAGGGTCCTTGATCATTTATTACCTATAGAATCATAGCCAGAGGAAGGAAGGGTCCTTCATCATTTATTACCTATAGAATCATAGCCAGAGGAAGGGTCCTTCATCATGTATTACCTATAGAATCATAGCCAGAGGAAGGAAGGGTCCTTCATCATTTATTACCTATAGAATCATAGCCAGAGGAAGGGTCCTTCATCATTTATTACCTATAGAATCATAGCCAGAGGAAGGAAGGGTCCTTCATCATTTATTACCTATAGAATCATAGCCAGGGGAAGGGTCCTTCATCATATATTACCTATAGAATCATAGCCAGAGGAAGGAATGGTCCTTCATCATTTATTACCTATAGAATCATAGCCAGGGGAAGGAAGGGTCCTTCATCATTTATTACCTATAGAATCATAGCCAGAGGAAGGAAGGGTCCTTCATCATTTATTACCTATAGAATCATAGACAGGGGAAGGAAGGGTCCTACATCATTTATTACCTATAGAATCATAGCCAGAGGAAGGGTCCTTCATCATTTATTACCTATAGAATCATAGCCAGAGGAAGGAAGGGTCCTTCATCATTTATTACCTATAGAATCATAGCCAGAGGAAGGAAGGGTCCTCCATCATGTATTACCTATAGAATCATAGCCAGAGGAAGGAAGGGTCCTTCATCATTTATTACCTATAGAATCATAGCCAGAGGAAGGAAGGGTCCTTCATCATGTATTACCTATAGAATCATAGCCAGAGGAAGGAATGGTCCTTCATCATTTATTACCTATAGAATCATAGCCAGAGGAAGGAAGGGTCCTTCATCATTTATTACCTATAGAATCATAGCCAGAGGAAGGAAGGGTCCTTCATCATTTATTACCTATAGAATCATAGCCAGGGGAAGGTACTTCATCATTTATTTCCTATAGAATCATAGCCAGAGGAAGGAAGGGTCCTTCATCATTTATTACCTATAGAATCATAGCCAGAGGAAGGAAGGGTCCTTCATCATTTATTCCTGATAGAATCGTTGCCATGGTTATGATAGAATCGTTGCCATGGTTATGATAGAATCATTGCCATGGTTATGATAGAATCTTTGCCATGGTTATGATATAATTGTTGCCATGGTTATGATAGAATCGTTGCCATGGTTATGATAGAATCATTGCCATGGTTATGATAGAATCGTTGCCATGGTTATGATTCTATCAGGAAATAAATGATGAAGTGAGACGCTGGAGAGATGAGAGTTTCAGACTCGATCAGAGCACAGAGACAGATCACAGAAAGTGAATGTCCTTTTAGTTTTGTGAGAAATACAGACGCTCTTCTCTCTGTTGTCACATCAATGTCCACGGGCTGATCTATATAGGCTACAATGTTGAGCAGAGCATGAACACGGGCTGATCTATATAGGCTACAATGTTGAGCAGAGCATGAACACGGGCTGATCTATATAGGCTACAATGTTGAGCAGAGCATGAACACGGGCTGATCTATATAGGCTACAATGTTGAGCAGAGCATGAACACGGGCTGATCTATATAGGCTACAATGTTGAGCAGAGCATGAACACGGGCTGATCTATATAGGCTACAATGTTGAGCAGAGCATGAACACGGGCTGATCTATATAGGCTACAATGTTGAGCAGAGCATGAACCCGGGCTGATCTATATAGGCTACAATGTTGAGCAGAGCATGAACCCGGGCTGATCTATATAGGCTACAATGTTGAGCAGAGCATGAACACGGGCTGATCTATATAGGCTACAATGTTGAGCAGAGCATGAACCCGGGCCGGGCCCAACATGGATCAATTCTATGAATATCAGACACATTTTCACAGTAGGTATTTTTTTAGGGGGCAGCCAGGAGAATCACAGAGGAGTCCACTTGAATTAAGTGATTGTTTTGTTCAGGGGGCAGCCAGGAGAATCACAGAGGAGTCCACTTGAATTAAGTGATTGTTTTGTTCAGGGGGCAGCCAGGAGAATCACAGAGGAGTCCACTTGAATTAACTGATTGTTTTGTTCAGGGGGCAGCCAGGAGAATCACAGAGGAGTCCACTTGAATTAACTGATTGTTTTGTTCAGGGGGCAGCCAGGAGAATCACAGAGGAGTCCACTTGAATTAACTGATTGTTTTGTTCAGGGGGCAGCCAGGAGAATCACAGAGGAGTCCACTTGAATTAACTGATTGTTTTGTTCAGGGGGCAGCCAGGAGAATCACAGAGGAGTCCACTTGAATTAACTGATTGTTTTGTTCAGGGGGCAGCCAGGAGAATCACAGAGGAGTCCACTTGAATTAACTGATTGTTTTGTTCAGGGGGCAGCCAGGAGAATCACAGAGGAGTCCACTTTAATTAACTGATTGTTTTGTTCAGGGGGCAGCCAGGAGAATCACAGAGGAGTCCACTTGAATTAAGTGATTGTTTTGTTCAGGGGGCAGCCAGGAGAATCACAGAGGAGTCCACTTGAATTAACTGATTGTTTTGTTCAGGGGGCAGCCAGGAGAATCACAGAGGAGTCCACTTGAATTAACTGATTGTTTTGATTTAAATGTTTACATTGCAAACAGTGAAAATAATTGTTCATGTCAAGAGAGTTCCGGATCCTGGTAAATGGGTTCCGGAATGAATCAGTCCAAAACTGAGAGTTCCGGATCCTGGTAAATGGGTTCCGGAATGAATCAGTCCAAAACTGAGAGGTGCCGGATCCTGTTCTGGCTCAAATGAAAGATTAGA